>NW_007377540.1:171386-270065 GCF_000475195.1 Diaphorina citri | reverse complement strand
TATTAATATTTGGTAATTATTATTATTATTATTATTATTATTATTTATCATTATTACTATTATTGACCTTTCAACACTAAGTTCGCATGCCCTATGCCCTGTGTTCCGGTCGGGATTTGAACCTATGCCCTCCTGTTTATCAGGCTTAGACCAGGGAACTGTAGGTAACTGCTGAAGTCTTATCGTCCCGAAATCGAAGAGAGGAGAAAACAGGATAGGAAAAAACCGGCCGTTCCGAGAGCGAACATTATCCGTTCAGGATAAAGTCCGCCCGGCTCGGGAATCGAACCCGCGACCTAGCGCTTACATGGCAGACGCGCTACCAACCAAGCTAACTAGGCTGACAAAATACACCTTTGGTTGTTGAATTCTTCATAACTCTTTAACGGTTGGTCCGATTTTGATAAAACGTAGAGATAGGTAGATATAGAAACATGGAAAGTAACATGGAATCTTCTGTTTATTTATCTAAACACGTAAATGTTGCATTTGTACACACTCGAAGTGTGTAGGTACTGTGTAAATTAAGTAAACAAATATTGGATGTAGGGTACCTGCGATGATAAGTAGTTAGGATGTTCGAACATAGTATGCCCTATTTACGAGATAAGGTGGTGAGAAGACAGAGGTAGCGCTTCTTAAATATTATTACATTTATTAATGAAAGTTTTTTTTTTATGAACTGTAGGATTGTAACAATATGTATATATGTATTTTTTTTATCTTTCTTTCTTTAAATCACTACATGAGTTATACAACGAAACCAGACCAAATCACTATTTCGTCTGGTTTCGTTGTATAACTCATGTAGTGATTTAAAGGAAAAAAAAAACATATACATTTATTACCTTCGAAAAAGGAACCTACAGGGCGCTTCAATGGTGCAGTTCCCCCAGGGCCTAATGAGTGATGGTAATTCAAAGAATGAGAGCTTTCCCATTAAGGTAGGTCCTAATGTAAGTGTTGATCATATGCTAAATTTCACCAAAATTCGACAAAGCTTACCGAGAGATAAAACCTTCTTATTCATCTTAAGGTGTGTCCAAACATAGTCGACCGGCCGTTGATTGACATCGATCGACGAGCTGAATCTAGGTACACATGTTGTCGAAGCAGTGTGGACGGTTCAGTCGATATGACCACTACACCACCGAGGTAGGTATTCCATACCTCGGCTGGGATTGAACCCACGCCCTCCTGTTTACCAGGCGAGCGCCTTGACCACTACACCACCGAGGTAGGTAGCGCCTTGACCACTACACCACCGAGGTAGGTAGCGCCTTGACCACTACACCACCGAGGTAGGTAGCGCCTTGACCACTACACCACCGAGGTAGGTAGCGCCTTGACCACTACACCACCGAGGTAGGTAGCGCCTTGACCACTACACCACCGAGGTAGGTAGCGCCTTGACCACTACACCACCGAGGTAGGTAGCGCCTTGACCACTACACCACCGAGGTAGGTAGCGCCTTGACCACTACACCACCGAGGTAGGTAGCGCCTTGACCACTACACCACCGAGGTAGGTAGCGCCTTGACCACTACACCACCGAGGTAGGTATTCCATACCTCGGCTGGGATTGAACCCACGCCCTCCTGTTTACCAGGCGAGCGCCTTGACCACTACACCACCGAGGTAGGTAGCGCCTTGACCACTACACCACCGAGGTAGGTAGCGCCTTGACCACTACACCACCGAGGTAGGTAGCGCCTTGACCACTACACCACCGAGGTAGGTAGCGCCTTGACCACTACACCACCGAGGTAGGTAGCGCCTTGACCACTACACCACCGAGGTAGGTAGCGCCTTGACCACTACACCACCGAGGTAGGTAGCGCCTTGACCACTACACCACCGAGGTAGGTAGCGCCTTGACCACTACACCACCGAGGTAGGTAGCGCCTTGACCACTACACCACCGAGGTAGGTAGCGCCTTGACCACTACACCACCGAGGTAGGTATTCCATACCTCGGCTGGGATTGAACCCACGCCCTCCTGTTTACCAGGCGAGCGCCTTGACCACTACACCACCGAGGTAGGTATTCCATACCTCGGCTGGGATTGAACCCACGCCCTCCTGTTTACCAGGCGAGCGTCTTGATTAGGTATTCAACAGAACAGTTCCTGATGGATCACTGAAGTTAAGCAACGTTGCGCAAGGTTGGAATTGGCGACCTGATGACCATGGGTAATCGCGTGCTGCTGGCTTTTCTTGGCCTTACTCAGACTGGGGAGTTTATTCTCAATTTCTCATATGTATCTACATAAAGTACATATTATTAATTTAGCAACCATAACCAATGCTTCTACATTCCCAATTGTGAATCTGTTTCGATCTTTCGAGCAATGCAATTTCAAATTTTGAAAGGTCACAATCAGTCTGAAATATTGTCTTTCTGATTAGATTTGGATGCGCTCATCTTGAGACAGGGGTCGCCCGGCGCCCTGAGAAAAGGTCAACCTTAAGATTGATAAGAGGACCGGTATCAATCGATAAATATACAGTCATACAAGCTATCAGTATATCACTGTTATCTGATAACGAGAGGCAATGTTGTCAATGTGCCTGTGCCATACCTGGAAACTACCTATTAATAGAAAAGATCTCAATCAAACCCTTACAGGGCCTTGAAGGTCTCACTATCAGGTAGACCTGACAGCTACGGCTGAAAAGGTCCAGTTGGTAGACCTGACAGGTACAGGTTGCGTTACGTAAACATCACTAATTCCATTCCATTCTAATGGCGGACAAGAAGTTTTGTCCCCGATATTAGCAAAGCCGTACAAAGTACACAGCTAATATCCTTGTTAACAGGGTCAGTACGTGAAGTGTCCGATTACAATCAATACTACTGTACATACCTGGGTAGGCACGGCTTTCGGACCCTATAACCAGGGCCGGATAAGGAGGTTTAAAAAATTTACATTTTTTTTTTTTTTTGCAAAAATGTTAATCTGTTTTTATTGAATTTTACTGTAACTAAAAAAAAAAAAAAAAAGTAGGTACCTACTGCAAACCTACCTGATGACCATGGGTAATCGCGTGCTGCTGGCTTTTCTTGGCCTTACTCAGACTGGGGAGTTTATTCTCAATTTCTCATATGTATCTACATAAAGTACATATTATTAATTTAGCAACCATAACCAATGCTTCTACATTCCCAATTGTGAATCTGTTTCGATCTTTCGAGCAATGCAATTTCAAATTTTGAAAGGTCACAATCAGTCTGAAATATTGTCTTTCTGATTAGATTTGGATGCGCTCATCTTGAGACAGGGGTCGCCCGGCGCCCTGAGAAAAGGTCAACCTTAAGATTGATAAGAGGACCGGTATCAATCGATAAATATACAGTCACCCCAGAGTTGGAGGTACTTAAGTACATTATTTGTACTTAAGTACTGGACCCGGACTTAACCATCCCATTTAGGACGTATATTTTGCTTGCCGTTTATTTTGGGTTACGTAAACATCACTAATTCCATTCCATTCTAATGGCGGACAAGAAGTTTTGTCCCCGATATTAGCAAAGCCGTACAAAGTACACAGCTAATATCCTTGTTAACAGGGTCAGTACGTGAAGTGTCCGATTACAATCAATACTACTATACATACCTGGGTAGGCACGGCTTTCGGACCCTATAACCAGGGCCGGATAAGGAGGTTTAAAAAATTTACATTTTTTTTGGCAAAAATGTTAATCTGTTTTTATTGAATTTTACCATACAAAGATTAAAAGGAAGTAAGCGGATATCCAATAATCCACTTGGCAATGGTATGTGTGTCCACACATAGTCGACAGGCCATCAATCATCAATCGATGCCGACTGAACCATCCACACTGCCTTGACAACATAGATTTACCACGTCCGGCCGGTCGACTATGTTTGGACGCATCTTTAGAGGTGTTGGGAGACCCTCATAAGGGCCTTACAGCCTTACACATTCAAAATGGAAAACGTACTGTTATTTTGAAAAAATAAAATAAGGCACATGACTTGTGAAAAGTTCCGAATTCTTTTATTCGTGATCAAATTTTTAAAGCTCCGTTTTTCGTTTGTTTTTCGTCGATTTCGTCTTCTTTTTCGTGATCTCTTCCACAGGTTCAGGCTCTTCCACCTCAGGTTCTTCCTTCGGGATCACAGGTTTCCTCTTCACTTTCTTTGTTGTCTTGCTAGGTTTGATTATTTCCGGTTCCTCCAATGTTTCATTTCCTTCCAGTGAAACCTCGTCTTCTACGACCTCTGTTTCTTCGACTTCCTCTTCTACTGTCCCGCTTTCATCAGCCTGTGTCTCTTCAACTTCCACCGTTACTTCCTCAAATTCAGGGACTTCCGCTTCCTCTAGGAGGAATTCTTCCTGCACAATCTGCTCGATAATTTTCTCCGTTGACGTAGGCCTTTCCGGGGCGGCACGGATGGTTTTCGCCGCCTTTTTGACGGAAACCTTTTCGTCGAACGCCGCTGGCGATTTCTTGTGGCTTTTGAGTTTGATCTTTTGCTCTTTCAGTTTGGGAGACCCTTTGATGTAGGCGAGTTTATTTTCCTTGTATTTGTTTTCTTTTCCTTTTCTGAAATCAAATTGAAAGGGTGAGTTGGATTGGAATTGAAACATTTGAAACACCTCGCCTCAATGCGAAATCAAGGCCCGTGTTCTAATTGTCTTAATCTCTTATTTTATTTGGCTACTTATCAGAATGAGTTTCAGATTTAGATCAACCAAATTTGGGCAGTCGTCCATCATTCAATTTTGTTGATTGATTTTTTTTTCTCTCAATTCACGTGATTGTATTAGGAATTCCACAAACTAATCTCACTTACTTTGGTTTGACGTCCTTGTTTTTGCCTTTCTTTCCACAATCCACCTCAGTCAGTAGAACGGCCGCGATCAGCAAACTCACCAAAATCAGCTTTGGCCTGGAAACAAAAGTATGGAAAATTTGACTAAAATGGGGAAAAACGTTGAAAATGTAGTCAAAATAGTAAATGGGGGAAAAATACTGAAATGGGAGAAAAAAGACTCACGACCTTCTGACTTCTGACTAGGGCTATACTTTGAGATTTTAAATTCAATCCAATGAAATTCAGTAATCTGAATGACAATCTTGGTCCGAATTTTCAAATCAACCAATCCGATTTGCAACCCATTGGCGCCTAGCGTTGCCATATGGCAACACTCGTACTTGTCTCGGTTTTGCTGATCCTAGATGGCAGAACACGATAAATATTGATGCAACCTTATAGAATCAAAAAAATTCACTCGCTATATAATGGGTTAATCTAAATTGGATTAAATTAACCTCAAGGTGTGTCCTCTGACTCCGTTTGCATTCCCCAACCACGTTTATACTTAAGAACTTCCTCAATCATGTTTATACTTAAGGAACCCTTACATATTGTAAGAGATACCTTCTTCTACTTAGGGAACCTTCTTAAGAAAAGAACATGAACTTAAGGAACCCAAATCTACTTAAAGTTAAAGAACTCTCTTAACTAATCATATTTTACTGACCATAGTAACTCACTTACCCAATATTCATGATGACAAAATCTCAACTTTTCACTTAGGATGTGCAAGTAAAACTTGAACAAAAATGTCTGATCTCAAGTTTGGATAACGAATGATTAACTTCACCGGGTTTGTATCACAACTACAAACGGTTAACTTAGATGTCCACTTTAACAAATTATTAACTACCTATTGATGTGTCCACAGAATTGTTTTGTCCACAAATAGCACCTCTGTTCTCCGTTTTCACCTGGGTTGTTCGAATTGTCCTATGATTTGTATGGAAAGCAAGGTACCTACAGAGGGTGATGATTTTAGATTGTCAATCTGCGGTGTCTCTTATCTTGTTTGTGATAGAGCGAGGGGCCGAAAACCTGAGATAGGTGCTCCCCCAGGTGGTCACCTGGAGAAGGTAGCTGTCAATTTAACCACGGGGTTCGTCGGAGTTTTGTCAAGTACGAATTGGAGTCTAAAGGTGTATCCAAACATAGTCGACCGGCCGTCGATCGACGAGGGGTTTGTTGTCGAGGCAGGGTGGACGGTTCAGTCGACATCGATCGACGGCCGAAGTATTTGGAACCACTTGTACCGTAACTGGCGGAAACATTAAATCCTCTCCTAGGAAATGTACATCCGGGGGCTCCTTTTAATCCAAACATAGTCGACCGGCCGTCGATCGACGAGGGGTTTGTTGTCGAGGCAGTGTGGACGGTTCAGTCGACATCGATCGACGGCGGAAGTATTTGGAACCACTTGTACCGTAACTGGCGGTAACATTAAATCCTCAAATCCTCTCCTAGGAAATGTACATCCGGGGCTCCTTTTAATTGTGCGCCCTGAAAAGACCTTTTTTTTTTGAAACCCAAATACGTCCATTTTGAGTTGAAGCTTGGTGCTATGACAGGAGGTACAGAGGCTTATTGACTTATTATTCCATTGGATATCGTCATCACTCTCCTAGGAATTGTACGTACGTGGCCCATTTCCCATACCTTGGCCATATCTAGTTGATTCTTAACCCCAACTATCTACCTATGTCACAGTTTGTTTATTTATTTCATAGGTACATTAGGTACCTAACTTCCATTTACGTAGGCATGTATATCGCCCATTTGATGAGGGACATACGGGAAGGCCATGCTATGACACAGACCACAAGCGTCCAATGTAGCAGTTGTTCCATTGCTACGAAATAAAAACGGCGGTGGAACACTCGTCTTTTTTTTTCGCTACTTATTAGTCCAATTTTCATTAAATTTTTGGCAAACATGTTCAACCCTTAAAGGGAATTTACTCTTAATTATTTGTTTGGGCCTTTCAAGGGCTCAGTAGGGGCCCTTTTTCCGAATTCTACAGTTCACTGAACCACTAGTATGTCTACTCTTATCTAGTTAGGTAATTGTTTCAAATTTAATTGTTTCTTTCTCATCACCCTGATTAGTAATTTCGTCAACTAATAACTAATCTGCCCTCTACGTGTACTGTAAATATTTACATTGATTTAAATAACTATTTATATCTTACATCATTAAATTTAGCGTAGTTTATCAAGCGAGGAAGGACATTTGTGACAAGCATTTAATGCTCAACACAATTAAAATTCCTTTTTTTTATTTTCTTCCTAGTTCTTCTACTACGATATCTTCGACTTCCGTTACCGAGCTCCGTTCACACTCATCACCAAACCGTCCAGTGTACGGCGTACCATAGATGCTACCGGTAACAAGGTGATCGTCATTGCCCGCCTCAAATCCGGCAACGGATTCCAACTCGACTACAGCTCGGATCTACCTGCGTGTAAGTTTATTACCTACTTTACTAAAGTCTCGTTTTCATTTGTCGTGAGTTTCATCCGATTTTTTCCCCGAATGTCCTGTAGGGCTGTAGGCAATGTAATTTAAATGAGCGTGTTCCCACTACACACGACACGATTTTTTTCCGAACGACAAGATGGATTGGGGCCTTCAGGGCTTTTTGGCGTCTCCCCGTTTTTTTACGTTTGTTTAATAAAAAATGTATTATGTAGACAATAAGTTTTTCAGCCCAGTTAGCTACGAAGGTAACGTGCCTGCCTTGTAAGCTCAATGTCTCGAGTCCGATTCCCGACCGGGGCCAACTTTATCCTAAATGATTTCGGGACGATAAGACCTCCGTAGCAGTTTCCTCTATCAGACCTCTACAAAACAAAAAGTTCTTGTCGATGTCTAGACAATATAGTTCCCTTTATCAAACTTCTTTTTTTGAACATAATACTCTTTATTTATGATACTTGTTATACATATACATACATAGATTACATTCTTAACAATAATAATAAAAAAATAATAAATGAGTTAATTAGGTATGTAAGCAATTCATTCTTTCAAGCAATTCATTCAAAATTTATGTTCTCTCTTCTCGTTGACAGTATGTGGTGGAGTACTCGAAGACAAAGGTACCCTGCGGTCTCCAGACAACCAAACCTCCTTCTCATGTCTCTGGTCCAAGACCATCTCTCCTCATCAGACATTCGCCCTAGTAATATCGGGCACAGTGATATATCTTACATATTACTTAAATGAGGTTACACGAATACTGTAGTGTGACGTCATTCCATATGTAATAGCTGCTGTAAACATCCTGGGCCAGCCTAGTTAGCTTGAAGGGTAGCGCGTCTGCCTTGTAAGCGCTAGACCACGGGTTCGATTCCCGCCCGGGGCGGATTTCATCCTGAACAGATAAGGTTCGTTCTCGAAACGGCTGGCTTTCTCCTATCCTGTCTTCCTTCTCTTTTCGCTTGCGGGACGATAAGACCTTAGCAGTTACAGTTCCCTCTATCAAACCTCTTGAAAAAACAAAGACCAAATCTGAGGTGTACTGCTCCCTTTCACGCGATCCGAGCAGGTCACTCGTCTTGATACTAACCACGCTGAACGTTGCTTAACATAAGTGATCAGCTGGGAACTGGTGCACAAGAGTAATCTGTGAATTGCAATTCAGACCGATCAAATGTCATGTGATGTAGACCAACAGTGGACCTGCCTATTTTGACATCAATAGAGATGTAGACATTCTATCTATGTTAATCCAGATCAAATATCAGACTCAAGCTAGCAAGCTTGGTGAGTTTTTTCTCTGCCCTAACTCTTACGTAACTGCTCGCACCTGAATTGGCTGAAGATTCCAGAATATTTGTTGTATCTATCTATCAAATGTAGGTAGGTGTAAGGGAAAGAAACACGTAGAAAATAACCGAAATAACTAAATATCCCTCGATTAAAACCCGGTTGATTTTCCGAAAAACGTCTCCCCAAGGAGGTTTGTGACGTAGGAGATCATGGGAACGGATTTCTCGGGAACTGATGTCAGATCGGTTGGGTGGAAGAGCTTACTAAGGAAGAATCCAACAATCTAAACCAGGGGAAACCACCCAATAATAGAGTTCTTCCACCCTAACTTTTGGCACCCTATACCTAATTTTTTTCTCAGTGGTGCACATTAGTGCACATCTGCATGAAACCATCTCTTGTTGACGATCTAAAATATCTAAATCAATTCAATGTTATGTAACCAAACTAGGCTCGCTGAGGTTATATAATATCCATGGTTAAATTCTTACACATTTGCATATTGAGACCAAAACTTGCACCTGATTTTCTCAAGCAAACAAGATTGAAGAATGTTGTGTTGCTGAGAGTTGGGATAAATCCAATAGCTTTTATTTGATCTTAGATCTTGGACTTAAAAATCGGATAGGTTCGTAAGATATATCCCCACGATCCGTTTAGGTCCAAGGAATTTATCAGTTTTAGTCGCCGCGAACGTCGTTAGGTTGCGGATTCGATTCCCGCCCGAGGCGAACTCTGCCTTAAACAGATAAGACTCGTTCTCGGAACGGCTGATGTCTTTCTCCTATCGTGTCTCCTTCTCTCTTCGATTTCGGGACGATAAGACCTCCGTTGTTATTGCTTCCTCTATCAAACATCTTGAAAAAAGATATTTATTTTATTCTATTCTAAATTTTGTTCTATTGACTTGAGACTGATCTAAGAACGATCATTCTTGTTCATAAATACGAGTGTAAGTCTTCTATTCTATTTGATCTCTTCCTCAGGTACGCTTGTCTACTCCGAATGCAAGAACAAGCCGTTCTATTTGAAGACAGGCGTTAGCAAAATCATCGTTCAGTACAATAAGACGAAAACCATCGATGTCTCTCATCATTGGAGTATCCCGAGGGATAATAGTCGGAGTATTGGATTCTCACTCACCGTCAATGCTAGTCCTTCAGGTAAGAACATTCTTCATAAGGTCGCGGGCTCGATTCCTCCCCGGGGCGGCTTTAATCCTAAACAGATAAGGTTTGTTTGCCAGCCTAGATCGGGCATATCAACACGATTCCAATGCCAGATGTAACTCCACCTCAGCATTATCTAGCAACACGTTCATCGTGTATAATGGTGAGTACCTAGAATATATCTGGTTTATACTTCATGCCGGGTTCGATTCCCGCCCGGGGCGGATTTTATCCTGATGGGATAATGTTCGTTCTCGGAACGGCTGGCTTTCTCCTATCCTGTCTTCAGGGCCGGATTAGCCCCTCGTGGGGCCCGGGGCAGTTTCAAAGGCGCGGGGCCCCCAGTTTGGGCTGATCGAACTTAAAATTTTCAGCGCAGGCGAAATTTTTCAAAAAGTAGGTAGATATGTGCCTCATGCTTTGTTACAAGTTAATTTTTGACGTACCTAATTCGTAGATATTTTCTTATCCTAATTTTCGCTGAACGCTAAAGTGAGCAAAATAAAATACAGTGCCGCAGGCGAAATTTTTGAAAATTTTGCTAGATATTTTCTTATCCTAATATTAGCTGAACGCTAAAGTGAGCAAAATAAATTAGAGCGCCGCAGGCGAAATTTTTGAAAATTTTGGTCCACAATCTTGAGAAATCCAGTCTCACCAAAAGTAAATTTTTGCATATCAACACGATTCCAATGCCAGATGTAACTCCACCTCAGCATTATCTAGCAACACTTTCATCGTGTATAATGGTGAGTAGAATAGAAGAGAATAGAATTTACCTTGTTCGTCCTGCCAAAATGAGACTGAAAAGTCCCTTTACTCCCGCATTCTAATGCCAGCCATTCACTTCAGGTAAACCTAACAGGTACACCTGATCAGGCCCGCCTGTCAGGTCTACCTGATTGTGTGTGTGCTCATCAGGTGTCAGGTAGACCTGACAGACCGGCCTTTTCAGTCGTCAAGAGTTCGAAGGCGCCGCTCGGCCCATATTAACAAAAATAGAGTTTCAAAAAATAATTAAATTGAAAAGGTTTTTCAGCATTTTCAATTCTACATTTCTCCCACTTTCCTTCAATTTCAAGCAAATTTTATTTCATATTCTTGGTCGGTAAAAATTATTATTTTGATTTGATTTCAGAGCAGGAACAATTTATTCATCAGCTGTGTTCTTCCTATGAGAAGCCCACAATGTTCCTTAGTCCCTACCCTACCACCAATTTACATGTAAGTATAAACACAGGCTCTCGACACACCTGGTTAAATTAACGCAACTGTCTTGTAAGCCTAAGATGGATTCCATTTTTAGAAAAAAAAAAGGAAAAAGCCTGAGTATAAACACACACATGCGGCAAAAATCGCAGAGTCCGTTGGTCTGTTTCAAGTAGCCTATGTCACCCCGAGTACTCTTCTTAACAACCACAAAAAAATTCATCAAAATCGGTCGAGCCGTTTTCTCGTGAAAAAAGGACAACCAAAGGCCTATTTAGCGTAACAGACAGACAGACAGAAATTTTTATAATGTGATTTTTGGAATCGTGGATGCATAAGGAGTAAGAATAACTAAAAATTTTACGATTCTAAGCAATGTACAGACAAATCTACAATTTTATTTATATAGATATAGGTAGGTATAGCTATCTACTATCTCGCGGAATTATAAATTCAGGTTAGGTTAGTCAAAGATAAAAGATAGTAGGGTAAGAGGAAAAAAAAAAAAAAAAAAAAACAAAAACAAAAAAACAATAACAATAATTGATAAATGACCTAACCCTAACCACGAGGTCAATACAATAATATCACATTAACATTAATATTTTATCATTATTATTATTATTGTTATTTTTTTTATCAATTTACTTTGTGTCTACCTACTTCAAAAACAAAACAAGCCAGCCTAGTTAGCTTGGTTGGTAGTGCGTCTGCCTTGTAAGCGCTAGGCCGCGGGTTCAATTCCCGCCCGGGGCGGATTTTATCCTGATGGGATAAAGTTCGTTCTCGGAACGGCTGGCTTTCTCCTATCCTGTCTTCCTTCTCTCTTCCATTTCGGAACGATAAGACCATAGCAGTTACAGTTCCCTCTGTCAAACCTCTTAAAAAAAAAAATAAATCTAACCGATAGCGTCAAAACACCTTTATACATTTGAACAAGTGTCTTTATAGGTACTATGCAACAGATGAGGTGACTCCATGATTTATTGTGAAGTGATAATATATTTTTTCAAGAATTTGTTTTCCATTATATAGTGTATACCATTATAATTATAGTGTCTGTAAATAATTCTCAAAAAAAAAAAAAAAAAAAAAAAAAAAAACTAAGGGCTAGGTGGTAGAAAACGCCTCCGGCGTTAACCTCGCCTAGTGGTTACCACCTTCCACTCAAGAGTCTATTATTATTTTTATAAAGAAGATAATTAAATTAATACAAATTTCTGACACTACCCGGAGTTGAACCCAGGACCTCGAGGCGAGCAAGCCAATATGATACAGGTATGTACGTATAGGTACTTACGCACTAAAGTACAAAGGTGGCTGGAGCTGGTAAATAACTTGGCGGTGAAAGTCAAGTTAGTGCACAATCTGTGCAAACTTGTGATGTAAGAAAAAAGCAGGAACAGTGGCGTAGCGTCCATGTAGGGCGTGTATGGCGGCCAAATTCTACTCAAATACCCTTAAATATTGACTTTAAATAATTATTGTATTCTTATTAGATAGATGTTGTGATAGAAATTAGAATAGAATAGAATATACCCTGCTTATACTGCCAGAATGAGACTGAAAAGTCCCTTTACTCCCGCAGTCTAAGCAAGGTCTCATGTATTTGGTACAATATTTTCAAAAATAAATTACAATAGACCCTTGCTTAAATTAAAAAAAAAAAAGAAAAAAAATATATGAACCTATATAAGTACCTATAGAAAGAACCTATAGAAAGTACTGAGAAACTTGGACTGAATATGCCCCCCTCTTTTATTTTTAGGTGATCAAGGGTCGTTCCATCCGAGGTCGGCAGTGGGAATATCCCCCCATGAATTTCAGCTCTACCTACGCCACTTATCCGTGTGGCGGGTTCTATCTGTCTGCCACTAATATCAGCCTCGGCACTGGTCTTAATGGGGAACTACATTGTGTTTGGCTAGTGGAGTATCCCTCGGGAGACGATATCAACAAGGTAAAACATTCCCCCTAATATTAACATTACCCGCCGCGTCTGGCTATATCAAATACTCCCTACTACGGAGTCCTCTAGCCAGCTTAGTTACTCCCCTAATATTAACACTTCCCTCCGCCTCTGACCATGTCAAATCCTCCCTGGTTAGGTTGGAAGGTAGTGTGCCTGTCTTTTAAGAGCTAGGTCGCGGGTTTGAAGAGAAGATTTGTTTCAAAGTAGGTAAAATTATTACAGCTCAAATATGGAAAATCTGTGGTTGGGTAAAAGAGCTCACGTAAGTAGAGAACCCTCCCTGCCACTTAAAATAAACCCCTAAAAAATGTAGTAGGTACCTTTAATTTATTTTAACAATCTGAGGGCTCAGATATCCAAGTAGATGCATACCTACATGTTTATTCACCTGCACTAAAAAAGCATAGAAAAATGAGAACCCCATCAAACCTTCGCGGGCGCAAGAAAATAGGTCCGCGGGCGCGGGGTTGCCGACCCCTGAGCTAAATAATAAGTTCCTCTTGATTCGAAAATTTCCAGATCTCATTCGTCCAACAGTCCAAATGTAACCTATCCACATCCGATGGACATGATAATAATCTCTTCATCTACAACGGACCTCGTCCTACCTCTCCACTTCTGAAGAAGATCAACGTGTGTGGAGGAGGTACACCTCCAGATCTCACAGCCACGAGTAATATGGTGTGGATAGAGTATCATGCTGTGAACAATCTAGGCGCTGCGTTCAGGTAATAGAACGAACGAAGTTTTTATATCCTTGTAAAAGGGATGGATGGGGGATTATGTTTTCCCTCCTCCATTCCTTAACAGGCCACATGCGTCTAATGGCAAGATACCAGGCGAAAATCTAACTCACGGCCTAGCGTTTACAAGGCAGGCGCTACCCTCCAAGCTGATAAAATCCGCCCCGGGCGGGAATCGAACCCGCGGCCTAGCGCTTACGAGGCAGACGCACTACCAACTAAGCTAACTAGGCTGGCACTTAATACTTAAACTGGTGATCTTTCATAACTATTATGATTGGCTGAGTGTACAAAAAAAGAACAAATATTTTTTTTTTTTAGGTACCTCTCTACTTACCTACCTAGTTAGTGCGCCGATACCTACAGGTAATTCGCCAAAAAAGGATGGGAGAAAAAATCGGATTAAAAAAAAGAAAAAAAAAAAAAACAATAAGAAAAATACAAACAAATCCAATATCTAGAAAACCGTGAAATTTCTTACCTGACTGTGAGGGGGATCTCAACGGAATCAGTAAAACAGAAAAAAACACCAACTTCAAAAGACAAATTCGAATAAAAACGAACCGGAAAAAAAAACTTCGCGGATTCGCTGAATCACAAAGTTCTCTGATCTGATGATAAAACACGACTGAAATCGGGAATTCAGGCACAGAATCAGTTACGAAGATCTTTCATAGACTCCGAATAGGCATTCGATCTTGAGACTCCAGATTACCTAACGCTGTTCTTCAGGTTCCTTAAGATACTGAATTCAGTCTCAGCCAATCGTGGCAACTTCAGTACTCCACGATATCTGCCAAAGCGTTCGACACAGTTGGTGGAGGGATTGTTGTGGTTTCGGTTGGAGTTTCTCAGGGGAGGGGAATGGGTCCCCTGCATTTTAGCTTATTTGATTTTAGGAAGGAAAGTAATGTATTCGGTCATTATTAGTCCTATACTGATAGTATAAACAAGGTATATTCTATTCTTTAATTTCTTTATTTAAAAGGTCTTGATAAGTATCCTCCCGAAAGCGAAGAGAGAAGGAAAACAGGATAGGAGAAATCCAGTCGTTCCGAGAACGAACCTTATCTGTTTACGTTTAGGATAAAATCTGCCCATGGCGGGAATCGAACTCGCTAGCTAGCGCTCACAAAGTGTTATCCACCAAGCTGACGAGGCGTTTGGTTTATTTCGAGTCTTACCTGCCTCGGTGGCGTTGTGGTCGAGACACTCGCCTGGTAAACTGGAGGGCGCGGGTTCAATCCCACTCGAGGCATGGAATTTTATCCTCTTTTAGAGAAATTGACCACATAATAATGGAGCTGTTAGGTGGTAGAGAACGCCCTCTTTGCCGCCTAGTGGTTACCTTCCAATCAAGAGTCTATAGCATGTGAATAGTTGATCCCATGGGATTTTTCACGCCGAATCGAATGGTGAAACTTTTAGAACTGTCCGACTTACAGTTGAGAAGTTAAATGTAATAGAAAGTCGTGTGATGTTCACACCAGATTTTTCTGTTTATCAATGTCCTACACAAGCCTTGAGCTTATAGGACAGTGATATACTACTATGTTATGTTCTTAAAATGTTAAAAAATGTAAATTCCCACGAGATTCTATGTTGGTAAATAAATAAATAAATAAAATAAAAGTAGGTACTGCCAACCTAGTTAGCTTGGAGTATATCGCGCCTGCTTGTAGAAGCTAGGTCATGAGTTCGATTCCTGTAATCCTGTTTCAAAGTTAGCGGCACTAGCTCGTTGAACATAAAATGCTCAGTTTGAACACAAAAGGCGCCCCCTTAAAGGCGCCCAAAGGGGGCGCCATGCAAAAAAGTTTGAGAACCACTGCTCTAGGAACTAGGAAAAGTACGTAGGTACTTGAAGAAATGTTGTTCGGAGATAATCTCTCAGGACGTCTTCACTTCAAACACTTCATAACTCAAGGTATCCTACTACTTGACAAATTATAAGCAACAATGTACGTATATCAAGTCTAAAGCGGCGTCTACACAAATTGTTGCAAGGAAGAGCCTGTTGTTGTAATCATCCCCGGGGCTCGGTTAGGCTGTGGACGGGCCTGCCCTTAGGTAGACCTGACAGGTACACCTGATCAGGTCCGCCTGTCTACCTGATAGTGTTAGTGCTCAACAGGTATCAGGTAGACCTGATAGGCGGGCCTTTTCAGCCGTACCTGTAAGGTCTATTTGATTGTGTGTCTGCTGATCAGATATCTGGTAGACCTGACCGGCGGACCTTTTCAACCGTACCTGATAGTTTGTGTTCTCATCAGGTAGACCTAACAGGCGGACCTTTTTAGCCGTACCTGTCAGGTCTACCTGATAGTGAGTGGCTGCCCTTACAGGGCCTTGAAGGTCCTGAGTTTGACTGAGATCTTTTCTATTAATAGGTAGTTTCCAGGTATGGCACAGGCACATTGACAACATTGCCTCTCGTTATCAGATAACAGTGATATACTGATAGCTTGTATAACTGTATATTTATCGATTGATACCGGTCCTCTTATCAATCTTAAGGTTGACCTTTTCTCAGGGCGCCGGGCAACCCCAGTCTCAACATGGGCGCATCCAAATCTAATCAGAAAGACAATATTTCAGACTGATTGTGACCTTTCAAAATTTGAATTGCATTGCTCGAAAGATCGAAACAGATTCACAATTGGGAATGGAGAAGCATTGGTTATGGTTGCTAAATTATTATGAACTTTATGTAGATACCTATGAGACATTGATTTTTTTTTTTAGAGGTTTGACAGAGGGAACTGTAACTGCTATGGTCTTATCGTCCCGAAATCGAAGAATTGTGGGCTAATGATGATGATGATGATGATGATGATGATGATGTCTGATGAGATTTTCGAAAAGGGGAAGCTATAAACCCATACTACAGGGGTGTTTGCCAGCCTAGTTAGCTTAGTTGGTAGTGCGTCTGCCTTGTAAGCGCTAGGCCGCGGGTTCGAAACCCGCCCGGGGCGGATTTTATTCTGATGGGATAATGTTTAAATCCGCCCCGGGCGGGAATCGAACCCGCGGCCTAGCGCTTACAAGGCAGACGCACTACCAACTAAGCTAACTAGGCTGGCTGTCCATTATTATTTCCGCTGTCAGAATGGGTTTAATTCAGGGAAGCCATCCTAGTTATCTTGGAGGGTAGCACACCTGTCTTGCAAGCGCTAGGTCGCGGGTTCAATTCCCGCCCGAGACGTACTTTATCGATAAGGTTCGTTCTCGGCACGGCTGGGCTTTTTCCTGTCCTGTCTTCCTTCTCTCTTCGATTTCGGGACGATAAGATCTCTGCTGTTACAGTTCCCTCTGTCAAACCTCTTTCTTTTCTGGGATTTCTTTGTTACGTTTCTTGGGATTTCTTTCATCAATGGCAGCGAAGAGGCGCTCAAGAGTATAAAGTAGTTAAAGATATTTTTTTCTTCTTCTCGCAAAGTTTGTACTTTCACTCTCTAAAAACTCCTGTCCAGATAGCTTTTTCTGGTAGCCCTTTAGGTCCTGCATCAACCCTCAAGCGTTGTACAGTCGTTCGCGGGACACCCTGTAGAATCAAAAAAATTCACTCTCTAATGGGTTAATCTAAATTGGATTAAGTTAACCTCAAGGGGTGTCCTCTGACTCCCCTTGCATTCCCCAACCATGTTTATACTTAAGAACTTCCTCAATCATGTTTATACTTTGTTTATACTCAATCATGTTTATACTTACATATTGTAAGAGATACCTTCTTCTACTTAGGAAACCTTCTTAAGAAAAGAACATGAATTTAAGGAACCCAAATCTACTTAAAGAACCCTCTTAACTAATCATATTTTACTGATCATAGTAACTCACTTACCCAATATTCATGATGACAAAATCTCAATTTTTCACTTTAAAGGATGTGCAAGTAAATCTTGAACAAAAATGTCTGATCTCAAGTTTGGATAACGAATGATTAACTTCACCGGGTTTGTATCACAATTACAAATGGATAGCTTAGGATAGCAAAAATGTCAAGTTTGGATAACGAATGATTAACTTCACCGGGTTTGTATCACAACTACAAACGGTTAACTTAGATTTCCACTTTAACAAATTATTAACTATTGATGTGTCCACAGAATTTTTTTTGTCCACCAAAGCGCGGGGCCCCCAAAAGCGCGGGGCCCGTGGCAGTCTGCCATTCTGCCTTATGGGTAATCCGGCCCTGCATGATGCCGTTTATTTCATTCCTTAATTCCCAGCCGTTTCTGAGATATAAGCGTGGTTCGCAAATCACGAACCACCCTGTATATCTAATCGATCGAAAATCCGATTTTTGACCACGTTGTTTGTAATTTTCAATTTCCTGATACATATTTATCTGATCTATCTTAGTTATCTGTATTTTTGTCTGGCTGGGGGATTTTAAACAGGGAGTATCAAGTTCCCTTGCTAAAGAAATAGCAAAGGTTGAGTGCGTAGGGCATCCATCCACTCGTAAAATTTGTAGCCAAAACCAAATGTCAGCTGAAAGCAATCACCCTAGTTAGGGCTGATTGAGAGGCTGACGAAAAACGCCTACCCTGTAACGTGAAAAAGTGAAGGAAAATAAGAAGAAGATTTGATTTTGAATTTTAGTTTTTACTTATTCCAGGACCATTCAAGTACCAGAGGGTTTCTACATAGCCCTCCAGTTCACAGACCGCTTCTTCATTCAGGACAGTCTGAACTGCACCTCAGACTACCTGTCCATATATGACTGGCGGGGCGCCGATGACTATGTCCTCCTAGACCGCCTATGTGGGCGGTCTGTGGGGCGCCAGTACAATTCTAGTCGACATCAGATGAAGCTCAGGTTCCGGTCGGATAGTAGCGTGACAGCCGACGGGTTCAGGGTTCGATACCAGGCGCACTGCGGAGGTAAGACAGCTTCGACCAATATTAGGAGAATCCGAATGGTGAGTAGACCGCGGGTTCGACTCCGTTTGGAGTGAAAGTTACCCATTTCATTGCCTATAAATATGTGTTAGAAAAAAAAAAAAAAAAAAAAAAAAAAAAAAAAAAAAAACATACGTACATACACATTAAATAAATTTAAATAAATCCCATTTTTCTGGTGTTCAAATTTCCATTTTTCTAGTGGGATGTGTTCCAGTCGCGAGTTCGATTCCCGCCCGGGGCGTATTTTATTCTAAACAGTTAATGTTCGGTCTCGGAAGGGCTGATTTTCTCCTATCCTGTCTTCCTTATCTGTTCGCTTTCGGGACGATCTAAAAGTCAAGTTTTTTCATCAATGGAGCAGTTGCAAATGGGTAAAAATTATTAATAAATGGTCTATTCCTGTGTAAAAAGTTGGGAAAAATCCAAATCTGAGGTCAAAACTCCGAAATAATAACTGAAAGGTGGAAAATTCAATTTTTATTTTCCGTCAGAGTTCAGGACTCTGACATCAGACTTCAGAAGATGCGCAGAAACGTATGCGCACAAACATGAATTGCGCAGAAATGCATGCGCACAAACAGATTAATGTATAGCTATATATAGAGTAATGTCAATGATGTAAAATTTATAAATAAATAAATTTTAATAAATAGCAAAATAAGTACGTCAAAAATATTTTATTTATATATAGTTGGCACACTCTAGTAAATATAAATGAAATGAAAAAAATAATAAAAATACAAATTTCTATTCTATTCTGTTCTCTTCTAACCTAATATTTCTATTCCATATCATTCTATTTTTACTCTATTCTATTTCAGGTTGACAACGACTCCCCTGTATGTTTGTCTAACCCAACGGCAGGTTTACAGTATAAAATACCAACAGACGTCACCCTGAAATACACACAGAACGCGTATTTCTATTCTATGACTGTTCTATTCGATTCCATTCTATTACTGTTCTATTTCAGGTTGACAACGACTCCCCTGTATGTTTGTCTAACCAAACGGCAGGTTTACAGTATGAAATACCAACAGACGTCACCCTGAAATACACACAGAACGCGTATTTCTCTGGACTTTCATTTGATGTGCTGGTCGATCTATTACTGGTTGTTGTTGTTGTTGTTGTTGTTGTTGGTGTTGGTGTTGGTGTTGGTGTTGGTGTTGGTGTTGGTGTTGTTGTTGTTTTTGGAGGAAAATTCGGTGCGGCGATAGAAAGAAACAGGTGGCCAGGGATTCATAGTAATGTAGGAAATTGACGGATTCTCCCTTTGTATCGTTAATATCTCCGTAAATAATGATTTCTCAGAAAATTCAAGATAATGGGATTAAAGAGGACAAAAAGGGGTACTTTTCTATCAGGAGAAATTCAATGGGTTTCAGTGGAAAATCGAAGAAAAATCGAATTGAAAGAATGGTAGTTTTTAAAGAGATACAAAAAAATCTTTTTCTCAAGCCTCTGGTTGTGTGTTGAGGGAGGGTTTTACCAAACGGTAGTTTTTAAAGAGATACAAAAAAATCTTTTTCTCAAGCCTCTGGTTGTGTGTTGAGGGAGGGTTTTACCAAACACCCTTTAAAAAAAAAAAAAAAAAAAAAAAAAAAAAAAAAAACATTTCGATTTGTAAAAACGTCACGACTAATTTTACTTTTTCGTAGAACGGCCATTTCAAGTTGAATTTCTGGCCTTTTAAAGACTATTTTTGACCTCAGAATAGGACTTTTTGCAACATTGGATTTTTCGTAGGGATTGACCATCCATTAAAATGTCTGTTTGCTCCAGAACGGTTGGATGGATAGTGGTACCTATTTGCTGCCTTTCTGGCCCAGGTTAAATTTTTCTTTTTACTACTACTGTGGTACTGTTCTTATTCTTCTGTCAAATTTGAGGTCACTATTACTATTTCTACCTAAATGCAAATCCTCTCCTCTTTCCATGCCAGGATGTGGTGGTACCCTCACTTCGGGATCGGGCACCATTGCCCTACCCCATGTTCCGGATGTGTTCCGGTTTTGCGTGTGGCATGTCAACGTACCCTCAGGCCGGCGTGTCCGGTTTCGGCCTGTCAATGTGGAGTTCGGAGAATCCTTCACCGTTCCGGATGACTTGGCTCCGTTCTATATGCCTAACAATTCTGTCAAACCCCTTAAAAAAAAAAAAAAAAAAAAAAAAAAAAAACAAAACAAAACTGTGCGAAATTTTCTCGTACCCCTTTCTCTCTATTTCCCGACAGTTAACCGAAAGGCGCGTTCCCACTTGATCTACATGGTAAAACGAACCTTAATGCGAATTTTAAGCGCCACGAAACGCCCACCCTATTTAAATAGGAAAAGGCTACGAAGAAAAAAGAAGACTGCGAATTTTAAGCGAATTGGGCCGAAAGCTCCTTTCTATATTAACCATACTCTGGTATCAACAGGCTATTGATCTCGGGAAGTTACTTTACAACTAACTGTAATTAAACTCACATGAAGGGGTAAACGCTTCGATGTGCGAAACACTTCATCAGAAGACATGACAAGCTATTTTAATTGGAATTAAAGTGCTCTACAGCCCATTCAACTAAAGTTGGTGTCGGGCTGTAGTTATTTTCTTTTTAGGTTAGATGTAAATGTTAAGCATATTTAAATGTTTGTCAGTTGTCACAAATATCGTTCCCCGATTATTACACTTAGATAAATTTTATGACTTGACTTGGACTCGAACCATTAACCTCCAGATCTAAAGTCTAACGCGTTAACAACTGCACCACTGAGGTTGATTTTCGTAGATTCGTATAAGCTCAAAGGGAATTGGGGGTAAGAGATACTCTCCAGTCTTGCCTCGGTGGTGTAGTGCGTAGTGGTCAAGGCGCTCGCCTGGTAAACAGGAGGACGTGGGTTCCATCCCAGCCGAGGTTTGAAATGTTATCCTCAATATAATTTGAGAATTTGACCGCAATAATAGTAGTGGCCTACTGCTGGAAAATAGCGCCGCGGGCTTTTTTTTTTTTTTTTTTTTTCTAGATTTTTTAAAAAATAATGTGTCCGAAGTTCATCCGCTAGAAAGAGCAAAAGAAAGTAAAGCGCCGCAGGCGAAATTTTTGAAGAATTTGATCTACAACCTTTCAAAATAATAATAAAAATCCTCTTAACATATTTTCATTTTCTTCACATTTTTTAAATGTCTTTTATTTTTGATTTTTTCTTATGTGCACACCTGATCTAAACTTATTGGTATCACTTATTTTCAGGTATCTACTCGCTCTCCACTCTAGGATTAAGCACGGATAATCCCGACTATATCGAGGGTACCATCATGTCTCCTAACTATCCTAATGACTATCCATCCAACCTGCGCTGTAACTACACATTCATAGAGACCACTAATCGAACTATTGGATTGAACTTCACCGACTTTAAGATTGAGGACAGTAAGTGAAACTGATACCCATATTTACAAACAAATTATGAACTGTCTCGGTGGTGTAGTCGTCAAGACGCTCGCCTGGTAACCTGGAGGGCGTGGGTTCGATCCCAGCTGAGGTATGGAATTTTATCCTTGTTTATTTGAGAATATGACTACATACTTGGTAATGGAGCTCTAAGGTTTAGGTGGTAGAGAACGCCTCCGGCGTTAACCTCATCAAGTGGTTACCTTCCAATCAAGAGACTATATAGTCTGTTGTTATTATTATTAACCAAATACTGACTCTCAAGTAATACTGAAGCATCAGTTTCTTCTCCCTGCTTAATGAAATATTGGGAAAACGTCTCATTAGTAAAATTGATCGATTGGTTTTTTGCTATCATCAGGTGAAGCCTGTATGTTTGACAAGCTCTATCTCAGCGCACCCAAGCAGGGTGACTCAACAGCCACAACAGGGACCGAGGACCAGACAGTCTACTATTGCGGTGATACCAGTCCTGGATATCAGTCCTTGTTTGGCAGGGGTATTAGTGTCCTGTTTATGTCAGATCCGTATGTGTCTAATAGGGGCTTCAGATTCCACTATAAAATTTCCAGTAAGTTTAATAGATTAGAATATAATATGTACATGTTTTATTTGCTCAGAGCAACCTCCGTGGCCGAGTGGGTATCACACTAGGCTTGCACGCAGGAGGCCCGGGATCGATTCCCGGCGGGGCCGAGGTTTTTTCGGCTCTGTGCTTGGACTTCAGGGTGCACTCAGCCTCGTGAGGAGTAGCTACTTTAATCGAGTAGCGACCAGTGGCGGCATTACCAGTGTAAATATATTGTTCAAATATGGAAATTGATCGCAAAGGAGTTTAAGTAATCCACAAAAGTTGTGAAAAAGCTCTGCTTTGTCACAAAGAATTTGAGATTTGACTTTGATTGAGATAGAAAAAATACCCTAATAATACCAGTGCAAAGAGATTGATGAAATGACGATAAATGAGAATTCAATAATATAAACAACACATTCGTATCTTGTTTCAGAATGTGGAGGTACTATCACAGAGGACAAATCGTTCTCAGTCGGCGTATCATCGCGAATGAAGTGTGTTTGGAATATATCCGCTCCCCCTAAGAAGGAAGCATACCTTATGTAAGTGCCTTCGTCTAATACAGAGGTTCTCAAACTGGGGGGCGTGGAGACGCGCTACCCTCCAAAATAACTGCCAGCCTAGTTTTTCCCCCCCCAAAAGTTCACTAACTTTAATATTTGGCACTAAAATTTAACTATTATTTATCGATTTTTTTTCTTACAGAGTACAGCGGTCAACGAGTGCGTTCTCCACACAGAGTGAGTCAGATAGTCTGTGGAGTACTTGTCAGGCAGAACTCAAATTCCATAATAATAATAAGGATCAAATGTTCTACAAGACATGCATCTCCAGGAAGACCCATAAAAAAAAAAAAAAAAAAAAAGAGAGAATAAAATTCCATGCCTCGGCTGGGATAGAACCCACACCCTCCTGTTTACCAGGCGAGCGTCTTGATCACATTAATTACAAATAATAAGGTTGAGATTGTTGATGAATTTATTGTTATCAAATATGTAATACCAAACAAAACAAAAAAAATTCTATGAAATTTAAATACCTATGTTTTCTTTTTTCAAAAGAAACATCATTGTTATCTATTATTGTCTTTATTTTCTCAGCACCAAATTGTTTTGAGGATAGGTATTATTATGGCAGATCTTTTACGTCTCATCCCACGCCTTCTGTTCAGAAGCTTGTATCCAGAACCTCATTACTTCACAGAGTAATAGGTACATCTACCTACGAACCTACCTATCTTTTCCTGAAATCAATAGCTCTAAAAATATTGTGAAGCGCAATTATGAGAAGAAGAAAAGAGGTTAGCAATTGCGATTCCATGAAAGCAACAGTTTTATGGTGAACTATAAAGAAACTTTGTTTTAAAAACGAAAGAATGGAAGATGATAAGGAATAATGAGAAAGTACAAACAAACACTTGTGTGGGAAGAATTGTTCCCGTCCTGGGATATTTTTATGCTTTCGTCCCTGCTTCTTGCTTACTTCTAATGACATAAAAGAGGACCCTTCCTCCAGCTCTTACCACTTTCTCGTTGACAGAAACAAATAAAAAAAAAAAAATCTGGTGTGAACATCACACGAGTTTCTATTGCATTTGCGGAATACGTATTTTAAAAAAATGGACCGATTGCAATACTTTCATTACTAGTATAGCTCGCTATACTTCCAAGAAGCCTATATGGCGGCCGATTTTTGGTCAGAAATTTTCCATCTCAAAATGCTCCCCATGTAATACGGGATCGTTTGAAATGTTCAAAAATTGAACTTTTTTTTAAATTTTCTCAACTCCCCCTTATAAAAAAAAAAAAAAAAAAAAAATAATAATGCATTGTGCCGTCGATCGAACCCGGGACCCCCGATGTCCAAGCCTATATTATGATAATTATAGTTGGACAATAAGGAAGATGAATAAGTTTAAAACAAGCTGGGTCCGTCCCTCCGGGAATTTTTCAGCCCGTAGTTTACTCGATCGTGGTTAGAGAAAATTAGTACTTATGTTCCTATTTTGTTTAATATTCAGTTTATTATTATTACTCACACTGCGTGCTTGGGAGGTTTGGTATACCGTCGCGCTGCGCGCTCCCGGAGCTTCGCAATTGTGCATGCGGTCGCGCATAGCTCCGCTATACGTTAGTTATAGAAAGTAATAAAACTTGTACATTTTAAAAATACATCTTCTTTTTCTTCGCCTTTTCCCGTGTTCAGACGGGGGTCGGCGTTTTTCGTCAGCTAGCTAGGGTGATTGCTTTGGGCTGACATTTGGTTTTGGCTACAAAATTTTACAAATATATAGCTTTTAATTTTTTCCCCTCGTCCAATTGCAGATCACTTGGTAGATATTCAAAGCTTACCCTCACTACTAGGATGAGCTCACAATCTGGTCCAGATGACAGGATAGACATTACGGTCAGTGGTTCGTGATTTGCGAACCACGCTTATATCTCAGAAACGGCTGGGAATTAAGGAATGAAATAAAGGGCATCATGTAGATGAAATTTCGATGATTAAAATGGCTTTTTTTTTTTATATCTCAGAAACGGCTGGGAATTAAGGAATGAAATAAACGGCATCATGTAGATGAAATTTTGATGATTAAAATGGTTTTTTTTAAATTTGCAATTTTTTTTTGCAAAACGGCCCATTTTTGCCAAATATAGGTCACTCTTATGGGAACCCCCATTTTTTATTTAATTTTTGGAATCAGCATAAAATTTTAATTGAAAAAATGTATTCACTCGAAAAAATTTGCTCTACAAAAATTCTGTACACTGTGAGAAAGATTCTTCTTCTTCTTCAGGTTCCTCTCCTATCGGAGGTTGGAAATCATGATGGCAATCTCGTCTTTGTTTCTCGCAATCCTCATCAATTCTTCTTGATCAGCACACCCATACCAGTCTCTCAGATTTCCCCCCCATGACTTTCTTCTTCTGCCTCTGCCTCTGGAAATTGTGACTGGAGAGAAGAAAAACCATCTGCACTGATTTTCCTTCTTCGCTTTGTATAATTGGATTTGTACTGGAAGTGTGATGTCACAATATAATTACCCCTTACCAAACTTCATAATCTTAGAGGATGGATTTGATGTACCTAATCTTGGAGCTTTCAACAAATGTTCAGGGCTAAGACAAGTATTTATAAAAATATAATTACTTTGGATTTTTTTTTTTTTTTTGCCACATAAAGCCCTTTGTGGTTTTACTTACTTTGTATGTGTGCCTGACAATAGAAGAATTATACAATTTGCTACACAAAAGAAACGCGAGTAGGTACTGTAAAGAAAGGGGGATAGGTATAATCTGAGATCTAGAAGACGTATTTTATGGAAAGATCCTTTTATTAGTTATGAATTTCAAAGTATTCTGAACTTCTTTTAATAATAGGTAAATAAATTACAGTCTTTTTTATGAGAATTATTTTTTTTTTTCCTTGAGAAACTCTGATTTTTCAAATAAACAGATTTTAATCTTCAGGATGATGCTTTTACGTCAACATCCTCTTTCTGGATTTTTCTATGTAATATCTTGCTCTGTATATTCTCTTCGAACATTCTTTTTTTATTTCAAAGAATTCGTTAAAGGCGGAATTGTTTCATCAATTTCTTTAGTCATCTGTTTGTCTTGTTTCTATTCTTCCATGTCTTGTTTTACTAATTCATTTATTAGATTGTTTCCCATTGTTATCAGATCTACGTATTATTAAATTTATTTTAGAAATGCAATATTTAGGTACGTTCAACAGGCACAGACTGAGTTTTTTCTTCCATGTGCTTCTTATTGCTTATGACAAAATAATGCTTCAGCTCATTCTTCGTCTTCTTCCTGGTACCAAGATGCTCATTCAAAAATTAGCCAGCTCATAATATAATTATTTTTCTATTTTTGGAAGCATTTTACAATCGACAATACACAACTTTATTTGCTTGTCAAAACCTAACCTTGGTAGCAACACGAGGCAAAGATTTCCTGGTGGAAAACATCAAAAAGAAAAATATACATATTGTAAAGAATAGGAACAAACGAATGGAAAGCAAGAAACCTGAGAAAAAAAAATGCTAAAGTTATTTGATTATAATGTAAATAGAAGTGCAACAGTTACAAAGTAAAATCAGGAAGAAAAGATGTTCCCTTTATTTCCTTCCTATATTGTTGTGACTCATGAATCTCATGATGAGTAATTGAGCATATTATCATCTTTTTCATCGATAGGTAATTTAAGGTCATACACATATACATACAAACAGACGGGAACTATAACCAGCTTACCTAGTGGATGTTCCACTGAATATTTTACTTTGCATGATTCCACCACAATCTTTTAATGCAAACTGTAAACAACTTTGATCTTTCTGTGAGGAATAATCTTCAGTACATTTGTTTATTTTCCCTTTGAATACAACCTTTTCCATTTCATTTCTTTTTTTAACATCTGCTCAGTTTCAAGGACAATAGATCAGTTGCGCTTACTTGGGTCATGTTTCAAAGTCATAGAGCAGGAAAAATGAGTACCAACGAATTTTTTATTTTTCTTCTACGACTTCTAGATCCCGAGATAAATTGATTTAAAAAAATGCCGGTAAATCGTGAACTTTGACGTCACGGCATACGCTCCCGTAGGCAACGCATTAATGTGTTTGTGCGCATACGTTTCTGCGCAGTTCTTTCTGCTCCTCCACTAGCGCGCTTGCATAGTGGCGCTACCTAACGGACGAAAAAAAAAAAAACAACTGCGTAAAGTCTGACGTCAGACATAATTATCTGAACTCTTTCATCAGAACGGAAAATAAAAATTGAATTTTCGACCTTTTACAGTTGTTTTTTTTTTGGAGTTTTGACCTCAGATTTGGATTTTTCCCAACTTTTTACATAGGAATCGACCATTTATTTATAATTTTTACCCATTTGCCACTGCTCCATTAGGAATATCAAATTCGAATTTAGGTACAACTGTTTGATAATAATAATCTCAGGAAAATAATGTGAAAATATCCATCTAATTATATTTTTTATTTATATCTTCTGACAAAGGATTCAATCTTTGTTCAGTTTTAGAAAGGTTCTAGTTTTTAGTAACAATTGACATTGACGCTGTTTACAAGAAATCCTTATTTTAAAACAGAGTGATTTTGATAATAACATTCTAGTTATTTCACCTGATTGCTCATGATTATAATTGGATATCTAGGTTATAAGATTGGTAATCTCAGATTTCGCAATGGCTATTTCGGGTTGCTTTCTGAGAAAATCATGAAACATAGATTCATTCTTATTAACTCAAGAAAGCTATCTAGCTGTTTCACCATTGATACTTGGAATCCAATGTCATGGTAAAAGAGCACATCCACTAGTTCTGTAAATAGTTGTCTTTCGTCGGACAGTCCACTCAAGGACCCCTCACAATATTTTCATCTTAGTGAGATGGTGAGAATAAAGGCAGCCCAAATTACGTCATAAACTCGAGATGAAGATGTTGCATAAGAGAAAATAAATGTAAAAATTACCTACCCTGAAAATTTCAAGTTCTATTCAAGATGAGAAATTTAGGGCAGAGAGGAGAAGAAAAATGAGGAGAAAATTTGAATGTCAAACTTATCCTTAAAGGTTAAAAAAAGTCGACACAATTTGAACATAATGATGTTTGAAATAACTTGTAAATTATATCTTTTTTTATTTTATTTGCGAAATAAAATTTAAGTACTTTCTCTATACGACAGCTAAAATGTCATTAGAAAAAGAGACGAAAAAGGTACGTATGAACGTATATCGTTTGTTTGCTTTCTTACTTTCTATTACCCTTACGTATAGGGAACCAGGCACACATACAAAGTAAGTAAAACCACAAAGGGCTTTATGTGGCAAAAAAAAAAAAAAAAATCCAAAGTAATTATATTTTTATAAATACTTGTCTTAGCCCTGAACATTTGTTGAAAGCTCCAAGATTAGGTACATCAAATCCATCCTCTAAGATTATGAAGTTTGGTAAGGGGTAATTATATTGTGACATCACACTTCCAGTACAAATCCAATTATACAAAGCGAAGAAGGAAAATCAGTGCAGATGGTTTTTCTTCTCTCCAGTCACAATTTCCAGAGGCAGAGGCAGAAGAAGAAAGTCATGGGGGGGAAATCTGAGAGACTGGTATGGGTGTGCTGATCAAGAAGAATTGATGAGGATTGCGAGAAACAAAGACGAGATTGCCATCATGATTTCCAACCTCCGATAGGAGAGGAACCTGAAGAAGAAGAAGAAGTCACAATTTACATTGCTCTACATATTTTCTAACTCACTGAGCTAGTTATAATTTTTTATCATGTCACCTTCGCAGCAACCTTTACACAAATAATATTAAAAGGGTGTGATGGAAACTCAAGGGAAGAAACCACATAGAAAAATAATAACTGTTAAGCAGGAATGCTTGTCACAAATGTTGTTCCTATAAACCTCGCTAAATTTTATTAACTTGGACTCGAGCCATCAACCTCCAGATCTAAATTCCAATGTACCTAACCATATCCACCACTGGTAAATTTATTTTTAGATTTTTTAGACAGGAAAAAGATAACTTTTTGTAATCAGTGATAAAAAAGTATCTTGTTAAAAAAATTCATACAAAAGTTTAAATTTTTTTAAATAATTACTTCGCGTTACTCCATGCAATCTATTTATGTTTAAATAGGTAGCACTCCTAATTTTGTTTGTTTGTTTATTACAAAAAAGCGCCCTTCTATCTCCTGCTGAAAAGGTCATCCCATTAAAGTAACAAATATGAAAATAACTTTGAGTAATGATTAATTATTTTTGTAAAATTAAAAAAAAAACAAAAGTTATTCCATTTGTTTATATATTTTTTATTTATTTTATTATTATATATATTTTTTGTGGGTGGAAGTCATTATTTCCCTCTTATTTTGCTCCCACAATGTTTGCTCGTATACAATACATAAATATAACATTAAAATTATAATTAAAGTCATTTGTTCTCAAAGAGTCAAAGCTGTGAAACGAGGCCAACTGTGTAAATAAGAAAATAAAACAAAATCTGTTGAAAAAATACGGAAACTTTTTGACAAAATTATTTGGAAATTCTTCGAGAAAGAGCCTTGGAAAAATAACAAGTACAAGTACATAGATGTCGTGATATACTGTGGGAAATGATATTCGATATCTAGGGAAGATGATGGTACGTATATTATAATTATTATGTATATTTGACTTCAAAGGGAAATCAGAATAAAATCAACATATCGCATGATCATAATATTACGTAGTTTGACACAGTGTGTACACAAATACCTAGGTAATGGGAAATTCATGTTACTTGCACCATAAGGTTTTCTGAGGATTGTTTTTCGTTAGTTTGATCGACGAACACAGGAACTTGGCCATTTTACTTGGATTTTTTTTACATTTTACAAATATTACTGTCAAAAGTTCAATTGACTTTGAAGATCTGTCATCTACTCGTTCACAAGTTCCGCCACACAGCCCTGACATGATTTTGTTCATAGATCAGTGGTCACGTAGGTCAAGCTAAATTTATTGAGTTTGGTGGAAAAATAATATAATAGAATGAGCCCAAACAGCTCGGTCATTTTTAGCTCTAAATACCACCAAGAAATAAGACAGAACTCTATCCAGGGAAGAAGTATTAATTTGTACAATTGAGTAAATATACCTAAGTAATATCTGAAAAGGTAAGGTGTCCCACAGGTTCAATTCTAGGAGTGTGAAATTCGAGTTCAGAAAACATATCAAATAAGAGTACATAAACATGTACTCGAATTTCACATGCGTATATTATACATGTATATTATGTAGGTCACCAACAACCCCTATTGACTGCGCCTCCCAGCATGTAGGTAAAAAGAGAGAGATAGATCTTCTGTCTCTCACAAATATAAACACGCAAAGGTGTTGGAAAATGAGCTTAATAATAATAATACTTAAAAGAATAATAATAAAAACAGGAAAAACACTGGTAATAATACCCCGTCTTAATAAACCCATCGTCATCAGCAAATCTCTACAGCTAAGTAAGCAAATAAAACAGAACCGATATACTGAAAGAGGGAGAGAGAAAAAGAGAGGATCTAACGAATACATTGAATCTGGATTCTTTTTGACAAAAATAATTGTAATAATGAAGTTTTCTGAAAATCCGAATCAAATGAATCCACTCGGGGACTCGATTCGTTTGATTCACAGTGCTAGAAGATATAGTGATTCCAAAGAGAGATATGTAAAAAAAAAAAAAAAAAAAAAAAAAAAAAACCCCCAAAAAAACAAAAAAAAAAGGGGGGTTCAAAAGAGGTAAAGACAGAGGAACTTTAACACAAAGAATCGAGATAAGAGGTAGCTAGGAGGATTATTCTGTAATGAATTTTGATAAAGACACAGCTCTCTTTATTAATTATTTTCAAATTTAACACGTTTGCAGCCATTAGGTGCTTTAAATCTACGTACACAAATGCCCCTCTAAAAAATATATATGTAATAATAAAAATCACCTACCTCGAATACATAGCTGAATTTCAAGGTACCTACCCACAGATAGATGGAATTAATGATTTTGCAGTTGTAAAGAGTGGAATACTATCTTCAAAGCATTTTTTTTTTTTTTTAATTTGTTTGGAATTTTATCTGTGGGAGTAAACGTGTTAACATAAAGGCTCAGGGAGTCTGAATTTGACATGGAAATACTTCTTGTTGAAACGCAGTAATGAAATGAAAATAATCGGAAATACAATAATGTATTACACATATTTTTATTTCAAATTAAAAATCATACCCAGTAACTGTGCAAAAGATAGATATGGAATAAGACATGGGTACAAGTAATGAATTATTCTAAGTTGATACTGTGCGACGCCTCATGGAAATCAGCAGAATCGAGGAAAAAACTTTAGAAGGCTTAGAAAGAACCATGCCTGGAAAAAAGTTCCATAATATTGAACTTTTCGAGAGTTATTCGAGAGAAGGATGCCGTTAACGAAAATTCCCAACTGAAAAGTATACCTCACATGAGTGGGCAGGATGAAGAAGTATTCGAATGAAGGGTGGGTTGTAAAGAGAATGAAGAAATAAGTACCTTGAGGAAAAAATAAAGGTTAGGAAGAGAAATATGAAGAAGTTACTTAGTTATCCTAATTATACATATACGTATCATATTATCAATCATTGTTATTATAACATGAGAGTAGCTATTTCAACGACAATATTCAAGACATATATGCTTCATACCATATATGTTTTTCAAACTTTCCAAGATGGCGGTACAGATAGAAAAAACTTCACAAAATTCCTCACCTTATGTCCCACGTGTTTTGCGGAAAACTTGGTAACTATGGAGTATAACTTTAAACACAAAGTCTCAAGATGAAAGTTTTTGGCCTCTCTAAAGTTTGTGATTCTTATTGGGAAAAAATTCTGCGCTCTATGGAGAATTTAATTTTGACGAAAGCGTCTTCTCACCATAGTTTCGAAACAACCATGCCACAATATTAACCATTCTGAGAATGTGATAGTGAGAAGCAAGTGTGACTTATAAGATTTTCAATCTGTAGTGAACTCTCGAGTAATAGATAGGAATGAGAAACGTAACAAAATGAAAGAGAGTAATCACTAGTGAACGGATTTTTTATTCAACAATATGCAATATTTCGATAAGGAACATCATCAAGTCCATAAAGAATTTCGCAACACTACAGAGGGAAACATTGCAAGATTGGCTATTTAGTCCATCTCAAAAGAAGACTTCATTTTAGTCAACATATCTGTGAAATGGCAAGTGTAAAGTGCGAAGTTCCTTTATGGAACAGGTCCCCGACCCATATTGAATTACACCCTTACAACACAAGCACCCACTTCTTTCCAACAAACTCAAAATAAAACAACCCACAAAGATAACAACACCCCATCAAGAGCAGAAGCAAGGATCTTTTAAAACATCAAAGTAAGACTACGAGTATAATGAACATAATTTTCTTCTGAAATTCTCTCTGCCTTTTTTCTCTTCTCAAAAAAAAAAAAAAAAAAAAAGATTTCACAAGTCTTTTCTTCTCGGATATTTTTGAACCAAGCTGCACCATTTTTTTCCGTCAAACCTTAATTCCGTCAAACCTATTAATATATTATATTTTGTGTTTCTAATTGTATTATGTATAAACATTGTTAACATACTATCATGTATTTGGACAATAAAAATAATTGAATTGAAAAATGGAATTGACCAAAAAAAGTTTGAGTGTGCAAGCAGTGAGCACTCGAAAGGGATGGCAACAGGCGTCAAGAGTGGTAGAATTATCAGTCACGAACTATGCGAGAGTTTTCACATGGTTTAACGAGACTGGCGTAGCGATGGCGTAGGTGGAAGAATTCCAAAGCAGAAAAGTTAACCCTTTCACGTCCCATCGCATTATTGGGATAAAAGAAAAAACATAATAATAACTTATTATTTCAATTTTGTTCCTTTCAATTTTAAGACCTCGATATAAATAAATTGCAACTAGCATTGAGTGTAAACGTTCACCTTTACGAGTTACGTTGCCGGCGATACCAAAATATTTCCTATGAAACTAATCCTATGTTGTAAGAAGTAAACATTCCTTTGACAATAGTCTACTAATGATGCCCCTTCCTTTGGTAGACTTGGAAGAAATGAGGGGATTAGCAAACAAAACAAGTGAAAGACCTACAAGAAAGGAAAGTGTATGTGTGGGCTAAAACATTTCATCTGGCTAATTTCCGTTGTTATGAAAAGATTAGGTGTCTGTTTCATACGCCCTGAAATTTCCTTGGAAGATAATAAATTTATTAACATTACAATATGGTCTTGGGATATCTTCTTTTATGCTTGGGACTACAAGAAGTATCAATTTCAAATAATAAAGTTTAACCTTTAATGTATTTTGGCATATTTGTTTGTTTGTGATATGCTGAGAACTCTAAGAAATATCAATTTCATAGCGCGACCAGTGTAACACAAGAACAACTCTGAGCTGATGAAATTTATCAAAGGTTTGAAATTTAAAGAGTTCAAAAGATTTTACTTTACACGAGGACTTAAAGATGCATTAATTAAAACAAACTAGGTATGACTATGAAGTTAGCAGATGTTTTTATACCTTTAGTTTTTGACAGGACACAACCAATGTTTTCGGTATCTACTGACAATCACAAGACCCAGTTGAATACTATGCTACAGAGAAGGTGAAGAAGACGAAGAAGTAGACTACTTTTGAATTACTTCAAAAGTGATTCTGATGTAGAATATTCCTTATCTTTCCCACAAAAAAAGAGCCATCTAGGTATATTGAATAGATGAATAAATAAAATTAATCACATTTAGATCTCTGAAACTCAGTTTTATTTTAAATCTAAAATAACTATTTACTTACAGGTTTTTTTATAACTATTTTGTCAGCCTCAATGACTAGGATCTACATGTTCTTACCTGAAACATAGAAGGAAAATAGAATTAGAATTGTTACATGTGAGTCCAGGATAATAGTCGTTTTTTTCCTGCAAAGATAACAAAATTATTTCTAAAAGGAAAATGAATTAGAATACTTTGCCCTGCTTTTATGCTACTTAAGAAAACATTACAAAATTATTTCTGCCAATCTTACTAGTTGAATATATACTGGTACTGATTATTACTTAGTAAGTTTTCGACAAAAATATTAATTAAATTATTATTTATTAGCTTTTTTCCTTTATAAAATAAGGTACTTAAAATTATTTTTTGACTCATTTAGAGTTTCATTATTGCAAAAGGAATAATAAAACCATCAGGAAAAAAAGCATTATCACCACTATAAAATAGGAACTCTTTAGTTTACGGCAAAACTATTTTTATTTCTTCCAACTTGTTTGTTCGATAATAAATTATTTCCATTTCGTTCAATTTAATAACGTGCAAGTTTGGTTCATTACATAAATTTCACAAGGAAAAGAAGAAGAAAAAGCTGTTAATAATTTTCAATTTTTTTTTTTTTTTTTTTTTTTTTTTTTTTTTTGAGAAATTTTTCTCAATCATCTTCAGATCTTGAAGAGGCTGTATTAAGTAAGAAAAATTGATAATTTTTTTCTCCTTTCTTATTATTATTTTTTTTTTCTTTTCTTTATTTTCTCCTTCTTGACGAAATCCTTTTTGATTGCTTTTTTCTCTTATAACAGCAACAACGAGGGTAACAATGTATTCATTCCTGCCACATGCCATGATCCCGAGAAGAAAGAGAGAAGAGTCTGTAGGGAGGAAAATAGAAGGAGAGAAGGAGACAAGAAGGATGTAAGCAATAGAAAGGGCAGAGGAAAAAGATTTTTTCCATTTTATTTTCCTTATTTTAATCCTCCGATATTTATATATTTCATGGGATGATAGAAACATTTTTTTTTTTTTTACTTTTTTTTACCATAAAATATGGAAATACTGAAAGTCTATTATACCAAACAGTGCATGAGGAGCTTAGATTTTCTCAGCAAACGCCAAAATCGTGTTGGAAAAGAAGCACAAACGTTTGGAAAAAAAACACTACAAAATGTCTTTGTAAGTGGTTTTCAATAATATAGTCTATTTTGTTTCCCAGGGTGTCTGACCTGCGGCAGGAAATTTACAGCAAAAGGGATATATTTATGAAACAGGTGTTATTTTAGCTGAAACCTGGTATCGTTTAGGGAGCACGATTTATTCGTATTATGTTATTAAACCCATAACATACATGAAAAAATCATGATATACCCACATTCCTACGTACCTATACATATACGTACAAATCTGTATGGTCGTGTGCTTGCATAAAAAATCAAAATAAATAAAACATACCTATCTAACAATAAAAAGACTTGAATAAAACGTTGCTAATTTATCAAAACGCTCTATATCTGTCTCCAAGGAAAAGTTCTACATAATATCCCGTGGAGGAGAAGGAAGGGCATAAGCAATGACACTAGTAGTGGCTTTTTTGTATAAAAAAGTTGTTATGTACTCATAGCAGTATGGGGTAGCCTGATAGCAACTAGCACTAGATATAGTACAAATAATGTGGAAGATAACACACAATAGGCAATTCAACAAGTTGCCTCAAGCAAATTGTTCAGTCAAACAGAAACAAATATTTTGCTCCGTTTACAAAGGTATAGGAAGCACCGTAACTTTTGCCAGTTGAAATGTTATTTATTTGTCGTCTTCCTAAATCAAAATTTCCGAAATGTGCTTACCATCAGTTCTTTATTTTTTTACCACACAAATAGTTAATTGGAGATAAACAAATTTTCAGAATTTATTTAGTCTCTAGCTTAGTCTAGAATTCTAGATGGTCTCTTAGAAAGGGAGAAAAGACAAAGGTAATTTGGGACAAATCGGATGAACAATTTGGTCTTCAAATTTGCTACGAAATTTTAAAATTTCGAGGAAGCTTGGTGTTACGTTTTTCTCCATTCCAATAATTTTGGTTTTATTTATTTGGACTTTAACATTTCCCCTGTCTTTCGTACATTTCTCTTCGCAGCTAGGTACGTTTTCAGTATTCTTTTGTTGTTTTTTCATTTCTCTATTTTTGTATTTTCCCAACTCGCACGACAGAATAATAATGTACTTACGATTGACTTAAAACCACTTACTTCTATTGTTATCGACCCAATATGTCTTTATTTATAGACTTCAAGTTGAATTTTCAATGAAGATACCTACTTACCTAGAAACAGATTTTTTTCTCCTTTCTCATTTTTATCTACGAGTAGGTACGAGCTTTATGTATGAGTATGATATTCATCTTTATCCAGACCAATTTGGTGAATCTAAATACGGATACGGATTGGAATCTAAATACGCTTTTACGGTTTTGAAACTTATCCTTCTAACTCTCTCATTCTCTATCTCTGTTTCTATGTTCCTCTCTTTCTCCTTAAACATCATGACTAGTCAATTCTGAACTTGCGTAGGTATAATCTTTTCTTTATATTTGACCCTATCTCTCTCTCTCTCTCTCTCTCTCTCTCTCCATACCTCGCCTTTCCTTTGCGTAAATGAAAAAATAAAAGGGAAAATTCAAAGGGGGGAGAGAATTGAACAAGAAAAAAAGCTATGGGAGGAAAAGAGAGAGGAATAGATAGAGAGAAGGAGAGAGAGAATTATGGTGCCTGTCACTCATCAGGAAAGATAAAGGCCAGTGAGTGGTGAGTGAGAGGGAGAGAAAGAGAGAGGAAGGAAAAAAGAGGGAGGAATGGAAAAAAGATGAAAAGACAGAAGGTTCCATTTAATCTGTTTCATGTTCCAAATCTTTATCTCCCAATAAATCTCAGGTGTTTGAATTTTTATTCCTTCCAAAGTTGAAAGGAGTTTCAATTTTCCTCCTAAAGTACTCTACTAATTTTAGGAAATTTACGATTACAGAGAAAATGGTAATTTTATCAACGATAGTAATAATGAGACATCCGCATAGAGTAAATGGACTCTGTATTTTGCCATAAATCTGCCAGCGGGAGGTCTCGAACAGGCGAATAACTTGTACGAATAACTTCATTAATCATTTGTTTCATATTGCACAGCATAATAACCCAGGGCCGTATTCGGGATGAACCGGATTGTCGGAGTCCACCTCACAGTAAAGGATCAAAAATGAAGCCCCAGGGGAGGTGGGTCGGTCACCCTTAGCCCCCCCTAAATACGGCCGTGTAATAACATAACATACAGGGTGAACTTTTGAGGTCCATCCAACACGAATACAAGGCGCTAATGTGAGTTTAGTTGGATAACTATGGGATGGAACAGTATAGCTCAGATTATCGCTCAAAACAAATATTGTAAATCAGTCAATTACTATAGTTATAGGCATGATCGCTAAACTTACTGGTGGCTGTTACAACATAAGAACTTTAATTTTCTTTTGAATGGTTATTTCATAAAAGAAAGCTTCAAGTATATAAAGCACTTTTTCCTTCAACACCCCATAGAGCTCATACAAAGCGGATTTAGTTAGGTACTCTGGACTTCAAGCTTTTCACAGCTGTTCCTTCAGACACGTTAGATTGAAAAGTCAGCTCCCAAGTTTCAACAGATGTTTACATTGTTTACACATTTCCATAACATAAAACAAACACATTGCATCCATGTACTCGTTACTGCTCAGAGTTATGGGATAAAACTAGGGCGAACCCTCGCGAGCCTGAATACATTGCAAATTACACCCATGTAAAATGTAATGAGGCATAAAGCTGAGGGACGTCTAGAACAAGAGGTACAAAAACAGGACCAACAGGAACGGGGGAAAAAAGGGACGAAAGGGAAAGAGGAGAATTTCTGCAAGGTTCGTGTGAGAAAAAATAAAAGTGTTTGGAGAAAGCTGAGTTGAACAGTGGCGAGTTGAAAGTTCAGCGGCAGATGGAATCAAACACAACGAAAATATAGAACACAATAATTCCGGATAGATCACACTGGGTAAGCTACTTGGAGAGTGGTCAGTAAAATAGCAGGGATCAGGAAGAATACTGTACGAGACAAAATGAAGGAGTAGGTTAAAAATAACAAGCTATTTTTATTTTTTACTATATAATCATATTATCAAATCACGCATTAAATTGTAGATATTGGTTTTTATAAGTACCTCCCCATTTAGGTTTTCAGTCAGTTTAGATAGGCATTCTCTAATAATTATGTTTACCTTTTGTTTTAATTTTAATGTTCATTATTTGTCTTTTTTGTTTTTTCATTGTAAATTAATGTTTCAACTAATAAATGGTTGTCTGTAAATATTAAATAAAATAAAAAAAATATTAAATAATTTACTGTGAAACGAGCTATCTACAAGTTCTTCAACGAAGCTGCAATCATCATGACGACAAAGAAGACGATTTCATTTTGATAAGAATGGAGATGCATAGAAAAAAAGGTTTAAAGTTTCCAACTTTTTTTTAATCTAGTACCTACTCCACTCATGACTCAGATTAGGGACGGGCGCTGAGAAGAGAAATTCGAAAAGAAATATTTACAGCTTGGCAGGGGAAAAATTTAAATGCACAACTGAATTTTTTTCCCAAGATAATAAAATTAACATAATCAATGCCCTTAATCCTACGCCATACCCGTAGCCCGTAGCTTAACCCAAACGGTGAAAATATTGAACTGTTGAAATATCTCCAGAGATATTTCAACATTTTCTCTTCAACATTTCAATGACACGAAAATTTCCTGCCAACTTACAATGACAAATAAAACACAATAGGTATTATGTATACAATTTTGGTTCTACCCCCGTGTTTTGAATTGGAAGTAAGAAAATAAAAATATAATTTAGTTACTTATAACTTACGAGCTGAAAATGAAGGTTAAAAGATCCGTTATTTTAAAGTTCACAAATTTTAATCTAAGGCTTCCAGGTTGGGTACAAAACCTTTCATTTTGGAAAAATAAAAAGTGAAGAAGTAGTAAAGTACGAAATTTCTATGAAACCTTAGCCTCGTCAAAAAGGAGGTCGAAAATAAAAGGCTCTTTTTTTTCGAACACAAAAGTGAAATGATAAGCTCCTTCATTGGATGGTAAATGACTGAAATTTGATAACATCTTCTCAGCGAAGAGTGTGAAGGAGAAAAAAATAGGAAAAGAAAGAATGGGAGAGAAAAAGTGTGTGTAATAAGCTAATAAGTAAGGATATTGAGAGATGAAGGAAAGATACTGATGTGGTTTTAAGTCAAGCAACTTGAAACATAGGTACAAAGAACTAAAGGTATCCCGTTAAAGTTGAAGCGGAAAAGTAAGGCGTGTAAAAGCCGGCTCTAAAATCTTGCTTCGTAGTAGGAAAATATTGAAATTATACACAATCCTAGAAGAAATATGGATCATTTGCAATTCCTTCATTTACTTGGATAAGTCTGGAGACTAGAGTTGTGGTTATTCTGCCTTAGAGTTAGCGCATTAGGAAAAATGGTATTTTACATTTAATTTAATTAGGTTGTACATGAAATATCAGAAAAATGTTACGCAAACTGCAACCTCTAATACCCAAGAGAATCCCAACACGATAGAAAATCTCAATATTTACCAATTTTACACAATAGAAAATTCGCGTGGGAAAATAATTACATCAATACATTGTTACATACCATAGGTAAACATACTGGTATCTCTCTATATAGGACAACATGGTCATAAATTTTATTACGAAGTTTTCTCATATTAAAAAAAAAGTAAAACTCAAAGGGAGAAAAAGTTAATTAAAAAAATATTTGTAGTTGTTGTTGTTGTTGTTGGTATTTTTTTTTTTTTTTTTCATTATTATTTTTATTATTACTTAGGTGAAAATGTGTACATTATGGTCGAAAGGTCGACGAAAAACTAATTTACAACGAACACACGGAATTACGAGGGGTCATCCTGTAGTGTTTGAAGTGACATGATGTATTCAGCCATTGAAATACCTACGTCTAAAGCTGTTGAAATCTGCCTGGTTACCTAGCTAGATTAGTATCGAACAATAAATAGGGAAATACTTTCCTTACTATAGGTCTATAGGATAAGGAAAGTAAAAATTGACTAAAAAATTAACAAACTAATTTCAAGAAACACATACTGGCAGGCATAATGACTAGCAGGGATAAATCTTCAGAACCATACACATTTCCAGGAATTCTTCCTATGAAAATACGTAAATAAATAAAGTGAAACAATGTCTCTTGACTAAAAAGTGCTAGATATTGAAAATATAACAAAAAAAAACTCAACACAATCTATTACTATACTTTATCAAATTATATTAACAAGTTTAGTTCTAAAGTAAGTACATTTTCAATTCTAATTTAGTAGAATGAAAACTTATTGAATTTGAAAATGGAAAATGAAAATAAAATGGATCATCCCTTGACTCCACATCAAGTTCTGGTTTTTCCTCTAGAAAAAGGCAGTCTCATGTTAAATTCATAATATTTCGTCAATAATTGCATGTTACACTTTCGCAGATGCTGAAAAAAATTAAATATTCATTAACTCTGTGGAGTCACCATGAGATTGTAGACATTTTGTTGAAAATGTTCGACTCTAACATTTCACCATTGACATTGGGAGAGCAATGGAATTGAAAGGGACAAAGAAGCTCCAGCATTTTAAAATGAAAAGGAAAGAATAATAAATTGAAATGTTTGTAATTAAAATAACTTCACCTTAACCCATTAGCAGTCCAATATAATTATGTGCTTAGAACGGCAATGATGTTGTTCTTTTTAAGGCTACAAAAGTCCTCTATTTATGTTTTTGCAAGACAAAGTTATATTTGAAATTTCTTCAAATGTGGCCTCTGTTCCCGCTCAATATCGTAATGTTAGAGGTAGAAGTTTAGAAACACAGACAGGATTACCATCTCTATTTGAAAAATAATCTTGGCAAAACACCACTGATAGAACCACGCGGCAACTGAAAGAGATACATGGGTTAATAAAAGATTCTGAATAAATATGTAAATATAAAACTTATATCTTTGTTTTCCAGTTTCTATTCTTCAAAGTAGGTAGGTAGAAATATGTAATTGCAAAGTTTCCGATTACTGGTAGCGGACAAACTTTAGGAGAGTGCTCTAGTGCTATTTATTTGGAGCATAATGAAATTATATTATTTCTCTATTTGATAAATATTTGTTGGGTGAGTTGGTAGTGAAACTAAGCCAAATAGAGGTTCTGGAAATACTTCCCAAGAATGTAAGGCAAATGTGTTAATCCGCGATTCTAAAAAGTAATAAAAGGCTTTTTTCGACTTTTGTTGCTTACCCACTATTATAAGAATTATGCTAAGGAGGCTGTAATATCCCTTATACCAGCTATATTTAGTTGTGAAAGTTACAACCAAGTTACAAATTATAATGGACGAAATGAGTTGAAACAACTTGTTTTTTTTTTTTTTTTTTTTTACCAAGATACCTACTCTTTTTCAGTAGGTATACATAACATAGATAATGGGAAAACAGATAGGGGGAGAAGAAGGTATAGATACCTTTAGCTCGGGGAAAACAAAGAATATTTAAGACACCTGGATTTGGAGGAAAATTGTTTTGGAGGAAAATTGTTGTACAATGTGTATATAGTGTTGTATTCCAGAGTAAACAAACAGCCATAGCATGAATCCATGATGGAGTATTAAACTCTCTATCTGGACGTACTCTGTCCACTGAACACGCGTCAACCAGGGGGGGATTTAATTGGATGGGTAGAAAAATGAGAGGGGAGAATGTCCTTAAATAATGGAATTAAATTTTCAAGAAATGCCAAAGCAATCCACCTCTCACGTGAGAAAATACAATGGGAAATTTTACGATCAAGATTTGAGTAAAGAAATGTCTGTATAAGAATATTTATTTACTTTTTTTTTATTATATTTATATGGACATCAGATGTATCTTATTCTCTAACATCAATTTGGCGATATGAAGTAATGTAATACACTTAAAGAAATTGAAACAGATCTGTTTTTTCATCCCTGTAATATCCTGGCAGTTTTAACGAGGTATATTTTATTCTAGTCTGTTATTGAATTTGAATTTCCATAAACATCAAACAATGTTGCTCGAAATAATTCGTCCCTTGATGATACTGCAACAGCACTTTGCTAAATTAGATCCTTTTACTGAGCATTATATAGAAAAGAAGAAGAAAAAGCACAAGTACGTCTCACAACCAATGCAAAGAAAGGATTCAGAGACAAGGTATCTATTAGCACCAATAAAAATGTAATACTTTTGGAGATGTTAGCTGATAAAAACGAACTTATCAAATTATTTAAATTCGAAGGAAATGAGATTCGAACTTAAATAAGATTCGGCGGCCTGCAAAGGAGTAAAGAGCTATGAGTCACGACATGGTCAGCATTTTGGTCAATGAATAGAAGTTGCGTGCAGACTTTCAATATGAACGTGCAGAAGGGTGGGGTACTAAATAAACTGTCAGACACTATAAAGCATAAGTACTTGGAACCGAAATTCAAAAAATTTCCACACCAAGAGGAAGTAAAGAAACGTGAAAAATCGAGGAATTTTATTCGCGACAAACAGACCGAGAGAGCAAATTCCACCTTTTTTTAGTGCAATGCTTGTTGCAGCAGTAAATACCAGCCAGCCTCGGTCTCGACGTAAAATGAAAGTTTTATACAATTTTCATGTTGCCAACAGCTATAGACAAGTCGTGCTTCATAGGGAGCTGAAAACTTTACGAATGCTTGAAAAAGATGTAGCTATAAGTTGGGAATACCAAGTTTACCTAAAATCAAACAATTTTTTTGAAACACCGTGTTTTCGATTTTCAACACTGTTAGTACAAACATAATCATTTCTGCATTTTTTCATACGTGTTCAATATAGCCTCTTCTATTTTTCTCTCGTGTTAGCACCTTGTACAGTGTGACCAGTGCAATAGACTCTTCGCATGTATCTTTCACTATCAGAAACGGATCCGTCAAACTAAGAACTGACGCTATAAAAAAGGCTATTAATTTTAGTCAAAGGATGCCTACTACCTACCTACTCAGACGGAAAAAAATCTACTGAGGAGTTATTTCGTCCTTAATTTGAAGGGTAATGAATGTTCAGATCTGCTATTGTCTGCGACTGACTACCTGTTACCTAATTTTCTGTTTCAAGAAGCACTTGTAGAAATCCGGAAGAAAATTACATCACAAGAACTTGTTCTCAAAGAGAAAGATAATTAAATCCAAAGTGTTTCTCGCTTGGAACGTTTTCGTACCTACTTCAATGTAAAACACAAGTACCTACACATAATACCTACTCTAAAACTTGGGTAGATATACACTTTTCTTTACCCCCAATATTTATATCCTCCAAAGAAAAATAAATTCTTTTTAGCGGATTTAAATCTCAATTTTATGCTGATTTTGCTGATTTTTTCTAAATAAATTTGTGCATATTTATTGAGAACATAAATTAGTTGAAGGTACACTTCTGTATGTAAATATACAAGAGTGCCTACACCTCTCTTCTGTCGGTCAATAATTTCACATCTTTATGACTCTTTGGCCTACTTTTGATGTCCTTCCTCCCCTTCTACTCCTCCTCCTCCTCCTTCTCATTTCAGCCTCTGTTTATTTTTCATATTTCTTCATGCCTATCCATTTTCACTGATGACTCCCACTCTTAAGTCACTTCCCATCTACCCCATCCGTCCCCTCTCCTTCCTTCTCTTCTTCCTCTAACCTTCATTCCCTCCCTCCTTCTCTTCAGGAGAAGTCATCCATGAAAGTTATATATTTTTTTATTTATTTTTTACATCACAATAACAACAAAGAGGCAGATATTAGCTTTAGCTTCAGTTAGTAACAGGCCCTGAAGCAAAGGAGCTTTTTATAAAAAGTCTCTAGACAAGACTCGGTAGAAAGTAATAATAGGTGATTAGGGGCCATAATTGGTTATAGTCATCTATAGATTCTATAGAATACAATAATGGAATGAAAAAAGTGAGTTCTAAATTTTGACTCGATTATTTTGAATTTAGTTTGACTGTTTGTTCTTTTATGTAAATTGTGACTTTTCTCATGGTTTTTAAGGACTACCTACTCAGTACTCACTGTCTAAAAAAGTCTTCACTTTACTTATTTTTACTTACTAACCTACCCATGTCAAAATTTTACAAAAATTTGGGACGGGCCCAAGTTATTCACCTACAGACATGAGGTTAGTATAGTGAACCCTCTAACAAGTTACCTTTCTTATCTGTCTTATTCCACAGGGGATTTTTTTTTTTTTTTAAATTTTCGTCCCTGATTAGAGAGAGAGAGAGAGATCCGAGTAGAGAGGATCAAGAGTAAGACATCAAGTCCTAAGGTTGCGAAAACTAATTAAATTTGAACAGTGGGTAGAAGCATTTTTATTAGGTCTCTTGCTGTTCGATTTTTGCCTCAAGAAACTTGTTTGCTTGTTTCTTTCATAATTTTCATTATTATACTAATAATAAAAGTGTCTTGTTATGAAAATGAAAATATTGTACTCGAGGGTACCTACCCTACCTCAGTAGTGGTGAGAAGTATTTAGCGAGGTCTAGGTACTTTGAATCAGACTTTTGGTCGCCTATTCCGCTACACTGTTAGGTACTGTAAGTAAGTTTGTCAATGCCGAACTTTTTCTATTACATTTACGTTCGAGTAAGAGCTATTAGATATATTCAAGCTTTCAACCATCTCTCATGAAAGTTTCCAAAAATAAAAGTTCAAAACAGATACCTACAAGAAGAGGAGGGTTGAAAAATCTATTCAGACTAGGAAAGACCACCTAAAAGTTGACGTTTCTTGAAGACAAAAAAAAAAATCACCATAACTTTTACCCCATGAAGTTGTGAAGTGGATATTGAACTAGCCTAGAACTTGGAGGGGGGGATACTAACTCGTGCAGAACATTATTCAAGAGGTACCTACTAAAGCTAACGTATTTAATGACACTATTCTGTGCAATAATCACGCCCTTATTGTTCTAGTTGGATGTTTCGTAATTTTATATCCAAAATGTCAATAAAAAAAGTTATATCTATAATATACCTATAAGAGGGTTACTTTTGACGTTATATTAAAAATCCTAGCCTGCAGCCAGTAGTAGGGATCAATAATATAACTGCAACAGGGATAATCTAACAGCGAGTGCTACGTTCAGGGTATCTATAAAGTAGTCCAAACTATTATACGCCTGATAAAGCTAACGATATTTAAACATATTATTTTCAGCAGGAATTTCTTTTAGGTTCACTCTGTATCAGCACCATTATCGGATTTTCTGGACATTCTGTATCATTGGGGATTTGCATGTTCCATGGCAAACAAATACTGGGTCTAAACTTGTGTGGTGGAAAAGTTACCTAGTTCATGCAAATTAGCTCCCTGTGTCTACTACATGTCAACTTCTATGTAGAATGGTCCTTGAAAGATAGCAACTACTAGCATATTTAAACTTTTACTCCGTGAGCAGTCTTTTCACATTGGCGCCATATTTTGGGTTGCACAAGACCTTCCTATTGAATAGCTTGTAATACTCGTATAATAATGAATGAATAAATAAATAAATAAATAAAGAAGTACCTACTTATATCTACAGTCATAACTTATTCTACAAAGTTCACCACCCTCTCTCCCATACACACACACCTCACACGGGTTCTCTCCGAAGTATAGCATCTCGTTTTTCATATAAATTTCACTCACGAAAACTGTTGAAAAAGTAGATAATAATGGCTCTTTGAAAAATAAAATTAAAATTTATACACGCAGGATTCTTTGAAAATTATGTGCTGAAAAAAGGAAGGAAGAAAACTGAGAGAAGAGAGATGATGTTGTGTAAGTAAAACAAATGACCTTTGAAATAGATATAGGTTAGGTTCACATTGGACCAGATTATTTTGGCCGATGAAAAGCGCTGACAAAGAGAGGCCAAGGCCCAAGCGTCAAAATCATAAGTCATGACGTTCAATATTAATTCCGGCGAACTGTAAATTAACCCAACGGATTACGAGTCAAACACTACCGCGTATTTAGGAAAACTGACAGACATCAGTTACCAAACTACAATTTCAATAGACAACTTGAATAGACTGCGGAAGTTAAGGGACTTTTCAGTCTCATTCCAGCAGTATTAACAAGGTAAAGGGACAGTTTGTACAGGTAGACAGTAAATAAGGATGAAATTTCCGAAAAACTGTTTCAGCGACCTGGGAAAGTTCCGTGTGAAGCTACTGAAATCTAGAGGTGAGAAAACAAAGAAGATAAAATGGCTTTTCCTTCCCCGAAATTGTTTAATATTATCTTCGCTCCGTTATTAGAAACTTGCTTAGAGCTCCGTGAAAGCAAACATTGTAACGGCAGGAAACTTCATTCCAGGAGGGATTTTCTTCCAGGATTTTGTTGCATCATGCTTTTTTCTTCCTTTTTCAATTTATTTTTTTGAATCGTGTTGATAGCTAGTAGACATGGGTAAATACTAAATACAAAGGTATTGAAGTAAACGAACACAAGTGTTATGAAAACAGAGGTTATTTCTCAGTTAGTAAAATACATATTATTTTTCTTAGAAATAATCTTTTTCCCAGTAGCACTGTTATCTGGAACGTATACCACTGAAGTAGATAAAGAGTATAGGTACCTATTCGCCATCTAGATTATAGATACCTGCATAACATATGCCTATCTTTGTTTCAGACTGAAACTTTAAAGCCTACAAAAGGTGTTTGATCAACAGAATCGTCAGTAATTCGACTGTGAACCGGAAAAAATGTCAAAATTGCTGGATAAGGGAAAAGCTCCTTGTTACCTATAAAATATAACTTGGCAAGGTTGCATTTTAGAGCGTGATTATTGTCAGCACATGCAACACCATTAAAAGTCTTATCAAGAAATCTTCAAACTCGAATCTAAAGAATTAAATCTACGCTCTTTTTACTATCTATAATTCTATACACTAGAAATTTATTAACGATCTAGCCAATAGCTAAATCTCTCTTCCTCTCTCTCTCTCTCTCTCTCTCTCTCTCTCTCTCTCTCTCTCTCTCTCTCTCTCTCTCTCTCTCTCTCTCTCAAACACAGACACAATTTTTTCAGCCCTTGTGTGTAAAAAAAAACAACGAATTTAATTCAATCTAGACGGAAAGCTTTCAGTAATTGATTTTCCTCTTGCAGGGACTATTCCAGAGGATGAAGAGAGAAGGGAGGAAAGAAGAGGGAGAGAAAACAATTTGTTATGATTGAGATTGATTGAATGATCAAAAGGAGTTTCAGTCAAAACGTCTTTTGCTGCTCTATGTTCTCTTCTTGCGGTTTTTGTGCCGTTATAGGAACTTCCAAGGAACTGAAAGTACCTATTATCCTTTGTCCATGTGTCACCTATCTGCAAAATCCTTTCTTCTGACACTCTTTCACCTAAATTACTCCAAATTTTCAATTGTTCTGGCATTCCAAACAATGGATCTTATGGCACACTTTGTATTAAGTTCATTGGAAAGCCGGACAATAGAATTTTTCATTGGTTGGAACCCAAGCCTTTATGGCTTTATAAAGTATAAAAGAGAACCCAAATCTAAAATATTGGACTTCAATGGAACCATGGTTAGAGTATAAATAAATATACCAAGAATTTTGTAAGGCATGGAATTTATGGTCCAGAAGATCAAAATTTTGGAACAGATAGGTATGTAGTATACTCGCACTTCGTGCTCGGGAGGGGGGCTTCGCCCCCCTCCACCCCCCGGGGGCTTCGCGTGTTCGCTACGCGGAGTTGCGTATACGGTCGCGCTGCGCGCTCCCGGGGCTTCGCGGCTTTCGAAATCAATTGCCTTCCTCCGTTTTCACCGACTTTACTTTTCTCTAAGGACTAGTCATCAACTCTGTATACAGTGTGTCCACTTTTAATGTGCGCCATAGGAAAAATACATGTAAAAACAGTTTTTCTTGTCTCAAAAGTCCCCATTAAGTATTTTAGTTAAAGCAAATATGTTAACTCATGTATTTTTATCTGAGGAATTCACTGGTGGTGATTTCATACACCTGGGACTTACAGTTAAAAAGTTAAGGGTTCGAAATCCGAGAAATGTGTTATGTTTGAAACTCAACATTTTTGTACAATTGGATACTCTATTTTATGTATTTTTTCACGAGAAATTGATTGGTAATATTTTCAATTACTTGGGGCTTACAGTTAAAAAGTTCTGGGTTCAAAACCGAGTAATTGCGTTATGTTTGAAACGAAACATTTTTGTACATAACTGAATAAATACTTTATTTTATATATTTTTTCTCGGAGAAATCGATTGGTGATATTTTCAAACACGTAATACTCAGTTAAAAAGTTTCGGGTTCAAAACCCGAGAAATACCTACCTGATTTTTTTAATTAATTTTTTAATACTCAATGGGGACTTTTGAGACAAGAAAAACTGTTTTTACATGTATTTTTCTTATGGCGCACATTAAAAGTGGACACACTGTATATTTAGGATTACAGGATAAACCAGAAGTCAAGAGCCTTCTCACAGTATTACTGAGTGATTCCCATTATACCTGATTACCCATGTAGCATATCGATAGCTAATAACTAGGGGGAAAATAAATCCGAGTCAGTAGATGATTAGGAGGGAAGTGAATTTCTGTTGATGACCATAGGGACAAATGAGGAAAGGGAAATTTGTTTTGCAATCAAACAGTTGATGACAGACGTAATATAGAGAAATAAAGTAGAAAACAAAATGATAAATAATGAACACGAGCTCCCAGATGACAATTTTATTCAGGGAATGAATGGAGACAGGATGAAGACTGTCTCTATCTCTCTCCCCTTTACTCTCTAACACACTCTTGTGAAGTTAAAGTTCCTGACTAAAAATTTCAACAGGGATAATTGAAATGGATGCTGCCAGTATGCAATGGTATGGAGAAGTCAAGGCAGGGGGATGGGTTCAGTTTTTTTACGATATTATTAAACATTCCTCTCATATTTTGAAAATGTTCGCCCTGCTCATCATATAGGGTAACCCTATTGTTCTGCTGGGAGATTTTTGTAAAAGCCTTGGTTACCACTTACGAACATTTCTCTTTATCCCCATTACTATGCTTGCGTAGGTAAAAAAAAATCTAGTTCAACATTAAATTACATGTTTTAGGTGAAATTTACATAACGAGACTTTCACAATCAAACAAAGAGAACACACAAAATGATAGGTAGGTCACATGAAACTTCAAAGTACTTAGAATATAAGTAAGTTGACATTTTATAGGTTCCTTCGACTATTTCTATAGGCAAAACTAGTAGTAGTAGTAGTAAGAAACGCCCAAATAAGGCTGACATTACCCTATTTGCCCACACAAAAATGTTTTGTCATTTACTCATAATTGTGAGATTTGTGAGCATGGCCCTAAAACCCTGTTATAGCACAATACGCACGTAAACCAAACGTGATGGACATTATTATGAGTGAAAACATGATGCATACTCGTACATGGCGTAAATTTTAACTCTGCTTAGGCTGGAAAAGTCAATGGAAGAGTTCTGACGGGCAAAAACCGCATAATTTCTATGGAGTTATACAAACAAATTTAATAAAAAAAGTAATAACAAGATAATAAAAACAATAAATTATGATAGGTACCTGATAATAAAAATAATAAACTTTTTCTTCAACCCTGTGGACTTAACGAAGAAAAAAAAGTAAAAGGAAGCCCCGAAAACTATTTAGAACAAGGAAGGATTGTAATTTTGCTGTAAAAAGTGAACATTTTATTATTATTATTATTATTATTATTATTATTATTATTATTATTATTTAACCCTTTGAATATAAATCTACCTTGCCTCACTATCATTACTTAGACCTAGAGGACCTACACTATCTGGTTTTATGAATGCCTGAAAATAACAGTAACTATGCAATGTGCAATAATTATTCATTATCAGCGACTTAGGCCGGGAGCCACAAAGTGAGTTTAACTGTATAAGTTTAAAACTCTCGGATTCAGCAATCTGATTGGTTGATTAAAAAAAAAAAAATCAAAATAAACAATTTATCAATGAAATATTTATAAACATCTTTCCGGTCTCTTCCTCTTTTAATAGGTATTTATATTTAGGTAGGTATATGTATGAATTAGCTACAAATAGCCGGATAGAGTCTCAAGGGTTCAAGTTAAAGCTAAGAATAATTGGGTTAGCACGAGCATAATTATTATTAATTTTCAAGATAACACAAACTTAGATTCATTGGCTGCTCAGCTTGAACTTTTGACAAATTTTAGCTCTGCAAAACTTATAACATGTATTTTCGTCGCAAGCAAGGAAAAAGTGAACAAACTTTTCGCGATAGTGATAATTGGCAAAAACCTCAGTGGCAGAAACTTGAGAGCAAAATGTTATCTTCGAAAATTTTCTTTCTTGTCGAATTTTGATTTCCCATCTTTGGAAATACTTTGAATATTTTATGATCCCACAGAGCCTGTAAGCTTCCGTAACTTGTTTATTATTAGATATTTTCAGAGCACTGAAAGTTTGAAATTATTAGCTTTAGACTTGGATGATATGTACATTGGGGATGATGCAGTGTTTCTAATTTAAAAACCCACCTCCCCCTTTCCTTTTTCTCAGTATTTTGCTCTAACTCAGACAAATTAGATATTTATTACATGTCTCTCACACAATTTCTCTCCCAACCTCGAGCTTTCCAACAATTTATAACAAATCTACACACAGGCAGAGAAGTATAAATAAATAAAGAAAGAAAAAACCGAGGTAAAATTGATGTTCCTAAGAAACTCGACTCTGAGTTATAATAATAAATATGCTTTTCTTAAAATATGATTCAAGGCGTTACAGGGTTTAATAGTATCTCAGATTGAATTATTAACCCAGTGCCTCATATCACGGAGCTAATCTCGATTCTTGTCCTCCTTACTTTTGATTACCCGGTATTTCCTGCCATGAAGCCAAGTCGACACTGACTGATGTCTGTTACATTTCCCTCACTTGTGAAGGAAATGAGGGAATAAGTCCTCCCCCCCTTACCCCTCCCATTCTTCCAAACCAGGTTTCGTAATAAATACCTACCTACCTAAGTTGCACATGTTACATAGTTACATCACTGGAAAAGGTTGCTAAAGGACATGTTTTTTTCAATCCAATAGCTGAGAATTGTTTTCTTTTTTAAAACAAAATGGAAGAAAGTTTTTTCAAAAGATGAAAATAAAAAAAAAAAAAAAAAAAAAAAAAAATGTAAATTCAAACACTTGTGGAGTGTTTTTTTATTGGGACCGCACAATGAAATCCGTTTATCCGTTTTCGAGATCTTAAAGGGCAAACATTTCATGCAAACTTTCAGAAGTATAGGTAAGTACCTATAGCATTTAATAAATTTCTAAGGATAATTCTGGAGTATAAAAGAACAAGTTTCCATTGACTTGCTCCTCTGTGCTTTTCAAAGTAAAGCTCGAGATGTTTTCAGATGAATATGACAATGACGAACAGTTCGAATGAGAGAATTGAGTCATCATTTCCAGGTGAAATGATGTTATCAGAACAAAGGTAGATAGGAGGGAAGGGGATAAACAGAAAGAGAGGGATTATTCAACTTTTGTCCGACAAAAACTTGAAACAAAACTTCGTTAAAAATAATATTTTCATTTTTCATATCTACTTAAAAACATCCTTCGCAGCTTTTTCCTCCTTATTTTCTCCCACTTCTCTTTCAGTAAATTTGTAATATTTGTCTTTTTCTCATTAAAAAATATATTCATTTTCGATGTAAATTCAAAAATAGGTAGTACATTTATAAATACTTTTCTATTATGCTGACGGTTCCACGAAAATCAGTATTAGAAATCGGTATGGAAATTTTTCGATCCAAGATCTTATCATAATAATGAATCATGATGTCTCGTTTGACATAGGTACCTTCAGAACACGAAAAAATACCTAAAAATTGCATTGAAAGATGAACTCCATTTAAACCTATTTTGTATTCTAATATATTCCTGGTATGAAATATCATCGTACCTATGAGTCTTTTATCAATATTGTAGGTATGTTGTCATGTTTTTAAGTAAACCAATACCTTTTTTGCTCTCTTTTATTTTGAACAAGTTAGTAGCGTATGACATTGTACATTAACTTTGACATATTGTCAATAAATCAGCACACACTTTCCTCTCGAGGCCTTATACAAAGATTTTTTTTTATTATTATTACTATGACTGACGTTTGGAAAAGCATTGTGTCCTAAAGGTTGTAGATTGTAGAAGATTTAAAAATCGTACCATGGATAATGAGTTTATTTGTTGAAACATTGTGGTCTTTAATCAAAAGTTGATAACGGTATAATCATTTTTTTAAATGGAAAAAAAATGTCTACCTACAATTTAAAACCTGAATAAAATTTTCCATTTCATGTTTATGCCAAACCAATTTAAAACAAAAGTATTTAGAAACACATAAAGTTAATTTATACGACATTAAAAGTTGGTAATCCCGTACCTGTTTGCTTGAAATTTAAAAAAGGGTATCATGACATATTGTAAATAGCTTCTGAGAATGAAAGGTATATACATACAGATTGTAGATAGTACAAAAACTGTAGAACGACATAGAAGTGTGGTAAACCGTAAATCGCAATAAAAAAGTGGAAAAACACCGAGATAACAAAAAGAAACAGGGAGAAATGGGACAAGAAGAAAAACTGTATAAAAAGGTGTTAAAAATAATGTTGAGCAAATATCTTACGAAGAAAAAGTACCCCATTTAAACAAACAACAATACTTATTACCAGAAACAACTTAAAATACTTATATATCTTCCAAAGACCTATTTACCTACTTGGAAACTAGGTATAGAAAGAGATAATACGTGAAAAAGCTGACAAAAATAACATGAGCCTAGCAATGCAATGGACAAATTTTCACTTTGTTATACAATCAGGTACTTTATTGATACTATCTGGGGAAGACAGCTAAGTGTTTGCTATTCCATGAGTATTTCCTGTTCCAGGAATAAAATCCTGGTGACAAATAATTGCGTATTACCGGACTTTCCTAAGATAAGTACAGGTCCTTATTGACAAGTTAGGTATAACTACCTACTTTTGTAATTTTTCGTTTGTATTTCTTTAATTTATGCTAGGTATTGACGTTGTACATTATACACATGCTGTGAAGTAGGTATATTACGTAGGTACAATGACAATTTTCAATTTATCAATCTATCAACCTAGTAATCTGAAGAGGAAATAATGCTATTGCTGTCATTTGAAACGTTCAAAACATAATGTCCCCTGCGTGAAACACAACCCGTGTATGGTCTTGTTTGCTACAATGTTTTTAATTGACTATGATTAGAAATACTTGTATGTCTATATAGAACACGCGTAAAATTCATTTCATACCTTTTTCATTGTCAATAAATTTTTGAGATCAACAATTTGAAATGTTAATAAAGGAGCTTTTCATGGACCGGCTTGCGTCTCAATTATCATAACTATGTTATCGCACTTAATGTTTGTATGACAACTGTTGTGTCTAAATATTCCCAATGTCAGTATAGCCAATGTTGTCCTAATGTTATGTATGATCAAGTGGCCAAGTTATATTCAGGATCAGTTTGATTTCTAGTTCAACATTTCCACGGTAAGCTCCATAAAAACAACCATTACATTATGAAAATTGTGTGTCTGGATTGCCAATCTACCTTGTTTAGGTATGTTATAATTTCAAGATCTATCTAATTGTATTCATTTGTGTTTCTGAAGTGTTTTCTCGATATTAAACGTTGTTTAAATTCTTTGATGTCTCCGATTAACAGTGTCATAATCATAATCATGAGTCCTGACAAATATTGCAAAAATCCTTTGGTGTAATTGGAGTGACTTTCATGAGTAATTGGAGATTTGGTGATCTTTAGATCACCCAATCTAAAGATCACCAAATCTCCAATTACTCATGAAAGATCTAAAGATCACCAAATCTCCAATTACTCATGAAAGAAGAGATACGATATCTCTAGTTTATTTTCGAAAATAATGCTCAACTCAAGCCAAAGTTGCCTCGTAACTTTCATTTCGAAATAATAATTCTTCATAATATTTCCCCAGGCCCTCTGGAAATATTTGTCATTTATCAGAGATGCCCCCTTCTCCACTCGAAATCCCTTCCTACAAGTTGCCCCTTATGTTTCCAAGATTGTTGATTGTAAACTTTGACATAGTTTTTGGAAGGAAAAATGTTCAAAGGAAGAAGGTTTCTGTCCACCAGAACAAAGAGTCTGTACAAAGGGTCTTTTATGGTCAATGAGACGATTGTTTTGTGCCGAAGGGAAATGGTTTTCAAAAAAAAAAAAAAAAAAAAAAAATCCATGGAAATTAATCCTCCATAGATACGCCAAAAATCCAACAGAATGTATGTTTGTTTGTTTGTTTGTATGTATGTAGAATTACATTTTTTTTTTAAAGGTTCCTAATATAACCATGATGTGACGCTGCACCGAATTGTGTGCATACAATCTTATCAAACGCAAAAGGAAAATCCATGAAAGCTCTCCTGCTTTTCAAGATCAAAGAGAAACTAAATAATGTAAACTCTAATACATACACACACAGATAGGTACATCTTATGCTTTCACAATTGAATTATAACTTCGTTAAACGTCTGACTTGAGTTGTCTTTACATCTTTGGAATCTTCCTTAATTCTCTTACTACCTATTTCTCATTGCTTTCTACAGAACCATATTTGATCTTCAATTTGCTGAAGTGTTATCGTGGAGAATTCCAAGGTTTATATTTTCACTCCACTTAACTTTTACCTTTCTAATTTGAACGCGTAAACATAGGATACATATTTGCCCTTGGGTACTCAAAAATTCATTTATCACAACTAATTTTAAAATTCCCAAAAGTTTCCAAAAAATGTCACCCTGCATTAAAAACCCCGTGTAACATTTTAGCCTCCAAGTTTGCTGTATTGTCTCACAATGGCGTTAGCTGCGTTAATAACATTAAATATAATGAAATAAACTATAATGTATTATTATCTCCACCTAACTTAACAAACTTGGTAGGTATACCATAATAAGTTAACCTTCCTCTCCCTCTCTGCCACCCTTTCCCTCCACTTACAGCAAAGAATAGTACGGGAGAGCATGGTCTTCCACTTGAATTAACTTTCTCTCCTTTCTCTATTACGAGCATCCTTGTAAGCAGGCATGTTGTTAGAGAGAACATCATATCGATAGCGCAAACAACCACAGTACATAAGTAGAATTACTAACGCTTATAAGTCCTAATTCCTCTCCTAGAGGCAATTTTGTTGTTGAGTCGAGTAAAAGGAAAATTTTTACCGATTAGCTAGAAATAATATAATAAATAATGGACACTTCAGATCATTTCTAAAGAGCCGATTGCTCTATCCCTGCACTATTTTCCCGAATAATAAGAAAACACAATATGAGAGCCCATCAGTTTAATAATGTTGTGGACCAAATCCGAGAAGATGTCCATGCCCCCATCACTGGCCATGTTCCAATACCTTTGGCATCTTTGTAATGGAGCACTGTTTTGTCTATATGTTTTGTACTTTTCATGGCTAAATAGCACTTTGTTTCGAGTCTCTCGAATTGGAACTTTGATATTCAGGAGATCAGTACAGAACTGCTTATTTTAATAGGTACCTTCATAGCTACCTGAATACAATATTAATACTTTCATACCTACCTGAATACAATTAATTTAGCACTTTCATACTTAGGTATACCTGGATACTTTCACATATCTGATGGGGTAGGTAGCTTCAAGTTTTATTTAAATTTGTATTAACACCTAAAGATAGAATATAATTATCATAATTTTCTCACCTTGGAAACCCACGTAGGTATTCTAGAATATTTCACTACAACATAAAGGTATTATTTTTACTTTCTATTGCTAAAATAATTAGAAAGTATAACGTTTCCTTTATGAATGAGGGTGATGTAGCAGATTTAAACAATAAATTAGTATTAGATAATAAAGGTAACAAAAATTATACAATAACTTATGAAACACATGAGACTATAAACTTACGTTTCAACTAGAATGAGTCCAAGCTTGTTATACCAGAACCATGCATCAGCAAGTCAAGATACAATCCATTTTCAGGATACTAGTAAAAGTTTTCATGAATGAAAAATGAAAAAGTATCAACAAACGAGGTCGGGTAAGACATTTTCTAAAGGATTACAACGAACTTTGATATCTTTCTTTTTGAGTTTGTAATAAATTCGAGTTTCAGATGTTTTCTGGATGTACCTAACTACTCTTATGTTGTGTTTTTAAACATGTTCTATTTGATTCTTAAATGGCGTAGGGACACGATTTATTTTAAAATGATTTGAAATTTTGTTTTTGTTTACATTTTTACTTTCCTTATTTCTACATGAGGCACCAATTTTGTAAAAACATTGTTTACATAACAATATCAATTTTGTTCATCACATTTCAAGTAAACTATAAAATTATCACTATTTTATTGAACAAGATATTGTCCTAATTAAATACTAGAGTTTTTTTTATATTATTTATCGGAGGTTAATATAATATTTTGTATAATTTTGGTATAAGTGGTTGATTTGTATCATAGGTATTAAGATTAGAAAATTATGTAAAAACAATAAAAATTAATCCTTAAAATAATTATTTAAGTATCGTTGATTTTTATTTAAAGTATGCAAATTGTTCGACACAATTTTAAATTAAAGAATTTTAATATTTATTTATTTCTTTTTGGGAGAAAGTTTTAAATTCGAAAAAGCTCCTCTCAAACACAACAGTTCATGGGAAAGACAAAATTTCAACTGAAATGTAAAAGGAAGACAAACATAACAGAAAACACGCTTTCGACGTACCACGCCGTTCAAAATCAACAGCTGACATGCCCCGCCCCTCCTCGCCTGACTTTCTTCTTTCTTTTGCTTTAATAAATAAATAAATAATAAAATAAAATAACATAACATAAAAATAAAGGTTTTTACTAATTTTGTTCATAAAAAAAAAAATAAAAAAAAATAGATAAATAAAAAGAAATAATTATTTGTTTGTATCAGTGTCACGTTTGTTTGGGTTTGAAGTACGAGTATAGGAATAGGTACCTTGTGATTATTAAAACCCCGTAACGTGCTTGTCATTTCTTTTGGTGATTTGAATTTATTTAGAGAGAAGATGATTTTATGGATTTGAGCTTCCGTGAAATTTGACAGAACTAGATAGGTTATTGAAAAAAAGAAGACATTTCAAAATTTGGAAAACCATCGTTTCCGTTAATCTTCATGGTACCTATACACGGAACATTTTTGTACTATGAATAACACGAAAAACATGGATTAGGTATAGTACACACACTAAATTTTATGCATAGTATTTTTTCCTATCTACTCTCTCCCTCCTCCCTACGAGCCTAAATATAATAATAACGGTGAAAGTACTTTAAGTAAACTTTTAGTCCCACGTGTACTAAACTTCTATTCGTAAGAAAGAAAAGAACAATATTATCACATTATCAAGAGGTCCTTGAGTGTCAGAAGGCGAAGAAAGAAAAGATTAAGGGAGGTAATGCTAGCAAAGATACAATAGATGGTATAGAAAAACAAACTTCAAGTGGTCTACCTCACTAGGAACTGGAAAAGGGGTACCTATCAAGACAAAACATTGTCTAAAGATGTTTCCCGGTAATCGGACACTAGGAAATTCAAGCACTAGTTCCGTCGTTACAAGAGTTGGTTCAATGTAGAAGGCAAAATTTTCCTAGAAGTATTGCCCACAATGCCGGAAAAATAATAAATCGCTTGTTTACCAAACTAACACTCCCCCTGGCTAAAACCACGTTCTTTCAAGGCACAACTTTTGGAAAGAGAGGCACAACCTAGCGGGAAAAACAGGAAACTGTTGGATTAAAAAAAATAATAATAATAATAAATAAAATCTAACGTTTTTCCTGACGCATTTGGCGGAAAATTTTATTGAGGAAATGTTAACGGATTGAAGGAAGTGCCAGCAGAGAGCAGCACGTGAATGAAATTTCAAAAATTATAACGTAGTTAGGAAGGCAAAGGATTTTCCCCCTTCTCCATAAATAATCGCTAATACTTACCGATATTGGTGTTTTAATTTTGGTGTTTATTTATATTCGTACTACATAACTACATATTTGCATAGGAATAAGGCAATTCCTTTATCATGGATTATGGGATTTTTCCAGTGACATTGCATTAGCGTTGTATACGTACTTATACTCGGCATTGCATTATAAATCACCATTTCTCAAAGTGGTAAGTTTTGAGATTTTTTAAAAATACAACAGTAAAGGAATTTCTCAAGTTTCAATATTAAGGAAAATGATAAAATGAACAAAGAAACGCGGAACAAAAACAAACCAATGATGATGAAATAAATTGTCAAATTTCAAGAGGGGAGAAAGGATTTGAAACCTTCTGACATGCGAACTTTGAATAAAACAAAGTTATAAAATACATAATTGTCTGTTCTGGAAAAAGCAAAAAGGCGACATTTATTTTTAATGACCTTTTTTCCGAGTGGGTTTCAGATCCTCACAGATGTAAATGAAGGATTGATATCTAACTTTACCAAACTAACGAGCTGACCACTTCATGTTGATTTTACTTAAAAGTTTAAATGGTCTCCCACGACCATCCTGATCCTTTGCTCCCTTCTTTTTTTATAGAAATTCTATAAAGCTGTCACTCTGTAGCATACCTTTTATTTCGTAATCGTGTAGCCAGGAACGATATACGCCGTGGGTTTTTAAAATGACGGAATTTGCGATTGCCTGCGAGTATTTTGGATCAGAAAAGTATCTGGAAATGTTAACATGAAAACCATAATTCCTAGACCGAAAATGTAATGTGCAAAAATATTCCCCACTTCGGTATGAAAACTTCGAAGTTCTACACTTGAATTGTCTCGAAAAAAATCTATTTTCCGAGGGAAAAAAAACAACAGAACAAAATGATTAATAGAAAAAAATCACTCCATACGATCAGAAAGAAATGGGAAAATTCCCTCTCTCTTTCTCTCCCTCTCTCGATATCAGGGAGAAATTGAAAGCAAGGCAGAAGAGAAAATAAATTCCATTTTAATTTTTCTCTGTCACCCGGAGAACGCAAAATGGATTGAACACATGGGGCTCGCTACAATGTCACTGAATTGGAACTTACCAGCAGGACAAATTGGATTGACCTTGCTCAGATTTGTGCCATGCTATTAGGGACTTTTTCTATAATGGACAGTGAGTGGTGGTCCAATTAGACCCAAAATTTAATTTAACCTGACTTTAGTAAACACCCTTTTACTGACATCAGATTACCTAAAACCAGAGATTTCAAGTTACTCGATCAGTAAAAGCCCATGAGTGAAAAATTTTATGAAAAGGTATAGGTAGGCATTACATATATTATCATTTTTACTATTATTACTCTTAAAAGAATTTAACTTAAAATGGTACACGTGCTACGTTCAGGTAACAATAGGTTGTTTTCTACCTGCCTCGTGTCATTCAAGTTTTAGACTTAATGACGTCAGCTAAAATGAAAATATTTTTAGACAACTTGTTTATTGTAATCATGTGTTGAGTATTATTACCAAATTAGAGATGTCATACCCATACACACTCACTGGTGGCTACATGTGTTTGACATACTCATAATTGAATTTAATAGGTTTTACCGTCTAGGATATTTTAGACTTTGAAAAGCGGTTTTTTGCAAAACTTTCGTCATATTTGCATGAATAGCCTCGTGGATTTTACGAGAATGATTTCAGTTAGACTGTTATGATTTTAGACTGTCACTTCAAACTTCATTATGTTCGTATTCAAAAATGTTGGGCTTTTTCGATCTAACACGCAGGGTAATACCCATTACCCAATGATCAAGCCTCTATCAGCGTAGGATGGGTTGAGCTTCTACGAATCTATGAATTTACGAAAATCATAGCACAAAGTATAACGAGTAATGGGGCTGAGAACACATCGGTCCTTTCCCATATACATATTAGAGCCTGTGTAGAAGTTCACCATTTTACTAGATTTCAGCACATTTTAATCTATATACGGTAGAGTGTAGACCGTAGACTAATAACTAGAATTATCTCACAGGAAAGCACACTAATAAAATATTCCAAGAAAGAGGGATGCCTCACGACCGCGACAGTGGAGAATGTGTAAGTTCATAAAGGGATATTGAGAAGAGTCCACTAGAGAACTAGAGCGTCTATTAAAGCTCCAACACATTAAATTTGATCTAATCCAGTCCTTTTCACGGGTACCTAATACCTATGTAATTCATTTTAGTAGGTACATATTTTTATGTAACTTTGGTACCTAATGTTTAATTAATATCTATGCATTGTTCTTCTATCTTCCCCCTTTCACACGACTCTGGTTTTAATACATTGTATTTCCCCCTTTGAAAAAAAAGAAGGGATAGGAAAATGCTGATACTGAACGATGATACTCCTGTGTAAATATTCAAACTGAAAAATAGGTAGGTAAGGTCGATTCACTAATAATGTTGAAAAAGAAAGATTATCCTTACCATACTCAGTGCTCATTAACCCTGATGTAATAGGCTGCTTGTTGATTCATTTTATTCTTACTTTTATTCTTCATAGGTAATTCTTCCTTTGTTTTCATAATTTTACAACACTTTTATTATGCCTACATAATTCATTCACCTTTATGAGTCTCCAAGTAACATAGGTAGGTATCTACTATTTTATTTTTAAATATTAATTTTTAATTCAGGTAAAACAAAATATCGTGTTCTCCTCATCTAATATTACCTATTACCTGCCATTAACGAAAAAGTTGTATGTTTGAATTTCGATTAATGATGGAGGAATAAATGCCTGAATAAGCGCTATAGGAGAGAGGGATGCTGACCTGTTGGGTGAATTTTGCTATTTTGGACTTGTACATGCAATATCCATTAAAATCTCCGAGTTAGAAAATTTCCTATCCCCGTTGACTTGCAAATTTCAGGGTCCGAATAAGGAAATGTCGAATTTGGGGATATTTAGAAATCATCTAACAAATACCAACAAGTAGTGGCCAATTATTTGCTACATTCCCTTTATAGATGAGCTTTTTTGGGTCCTCTAATCACTATAAAGCCAATAGGCACAAAAAATGTCATTTCATCTAATTTTATCTGAATCGGACAGATTGCTTAAAAGTTATCGTGTAACATACAGACAGACATACCTACAACCAAAGGTTTTTCATCGCAAAATGAAAAAAAAAAAATAAATAATAATAATAATAATAAACAGGTATACCTAATATTATTCTAAATAATTTAAAACTTCGAATGTGTTTTTCCCTGAAAACTCCAGAATCCTCATACTACAAGATATCCCATTAAAAATTTACCCTCCATAATTTCACTTAAATTTGCCTACATATTTCATCTCTAAAGGGATCCACCTTCATAACGGTAACTGATATTTCACCAGCCTAGGGCCCTGACTACGTAGCCCACTAATCTCGTCCTAACAGAAAAATAATAAAGAGACGAGATGTGGTGCTGAGAGGGAAAATTTCCGTACGTGAGCGGAATTTTAAAATATTTTTCGTATTTCAAATTAGATTTAAATGTTTTCATTCTAAACACACGACCGAAATTTAACCCGTTGGGACACAATACATGATGTAAAAAAATCTCCCCCGAAGACATAGTAACTTTCACAGTGTGTTAGAGAGAACAGATTGTGTGAAAAAAAGAAAGAAAAAAAAAGTGAATAATAAAGCTACACCTATACCTTTTACAAGGAAGATATAACAGTCTTACTACTAGGTAGGTACTTTGTAATCCTGTGATTTAAATTTTTACTGTCCTAATAAAATATCATTTATTTTAATACCCTCTGCTGAATCACGAGACCTTAACTTGAAGGAGAATAACCAATTCCCGGTTCCGAAATTCACCATACCAACCACTGTACCATTGAAGTTCATTTTCTCAAATAAAATGAAACAAAGGGCTAAAACACAACAACAATACAGGAACACAAAAAACGATGCATCAAGTCTTCACTTGAGTCTAAAACAGGAAAACAACTCTCAGTTAAAAAAGAAGAGAGTTTAAAAAAAAAGTTCAAGTTATTCCACCAAAATGTGACCAGCATAAATTACGGCGCGATGTGAGAGGATCTATTACAGTTTTTTTTTTTTTTTTTTTTACTTGTTATGTTTCAAAGGATTCCAGGCCTATGAGATAATGTTGGTAGACATTTTGAGAGATGGTGGTGGAAATGTTGAAGTTCAAAATGTGTGACGGGTTGGAAATACAACTTAAGGTGTACATTTCAATAGCCACGACGAGTATAAAAGCCTCTCAGTAAAATCACAGCTAACAGAGCATGTTTTTCCAAAACGACTACAGCGTTTAGCCTTTTTGTAGGATGTCTCTAAAAAGGATTTTGTTTTTGTACATATTTCTGGGTTTACAATTTCATGTTGAAATCCATATTGGATCAGTTGATTGGAAAGTCTTTTTTGGGTTGAATAAGCAGTTTAGATTGACTGTAAACCCGAGGGTTAATATATCAAAATCTTACCTGTCTGCGTGCTTGAATCGAAGAACGTGCTGGTAGTTTCCACAGTCATTGTTGCCAGAGTGCCATCCGTTATTTGGGCGCTTGAATCTCTCCTGCCCCGATAGCGACTGCAATCGTCCGACTGCGACGACTGACGACGAAAATTTCGGCATCGGATCATTTCCTCTGTGGTCGATTGGCGGCGGAATCCTCGCGCTATCAGAATTTCTTCAGTGGTGGATTGACGACGAATTGAGGGGGCGTGAGAATCCCGATTTCCGGGGACGGGTTTCCCGGGAGAGGGATCGCGAGATGAACAGGTGGAGGAAGATTCGGGACTGCGAGGAGAGTGGGAGCCTGAAAATAAGACAGATTGACTGTTAATAAAAGACACTTACTTTACATTGAATTTGATTTTGAGGTCAACTACTTGTATACCTATTCTGTTTAATATTCTTGTCTGTTACGTTTAAATCTCGTAATGTTATGTACTGGAAATAGTATAAAATGTAAAGGATTTGACAATAAAATGTGTCACTAAAAGTTATGTTCGGAAATCATACTACTAGCATGGGATAGATCTTGAACGTGCTTTTAACCTCCTCTGTTATCTTTCAAGTATGTGTGAATTAACTTTGGCGGGGATTTTGTTTATCGCCCGCTTCTCTTTGAGTCTTCCTTAATTCTCACCTCTTCGGTATCCAGCAATGGTGGTGCTCTGCCGCCGCAGTTTGCCTCTCCTTGTTCGTCCCACAGGGGAGATGTCTCGGTCCGTATTCCGTTCAGGAGAGAGATGTGTGCGAGAGTCACGTCGATTGCGTCCATATCCCGCCGAGTCGGGAGAGAGGGAGTCTCGGCGTGCTTTTCTTCCTGAGGGATAATGAAATAAGGTAAATTAGAATAAAATAGAATATACCTTGTTTATACTGCCGAAATAAGACTAAAACGTCCGTCTCATTTTGGTACAGAATAAATTCACAAATATAAATAAGAACCTTGTTAAAAAAATTAAATAAAATAAAAAAAGGAAAAAAAAATAGGGTTAAATTAGAATACGCCTTGTTTATACAACCTATCCGGATGCGGGCTAAAGTTTGTCCAAAGTCCTTTATTCTTAACCAGACGTTTTCCCTAGATAATTTATGTATAGGCATATATTATTTGGAATTTTTGACATTTCATGGGTTAAACTACCTACATTTTAAATGAACCTTTTCATAAATTTCATAACTTCCTATGTTTTTCTATGAAATATAATTTTCAACTTGGTCGGCGTAAGTAGGTAGTCACTTGGTTTATTTTCAGGTGAACCTTAGAAAGTAGTGCATATCCCCTGTAAAAGGTTTCTATTAGTTTTCCAATGTCCGAGCATAGATTTTAAATGGTATGTAGGTAATTATTATTCAACCATTGTATGATCTATATTCATAACCGGACCACGCGTTGAAAATTGTTATGAAACAAACTAACGACAGCAATAAATAATACAAGAGGGGGTTTCCCTATACTGGGTTTCATCTGCTAATATTACCATTAAATTCGAATACCTCTCCAGCTTTCCATAAAAAAAAAACTAAAGTTATAGATGATGAAGGGGAAAATGTAAATATCGCATCTCAAACCAGGGTAATAAAAACATGATGGAAAATGACATAAATACGAAAAGAATACTCAACTTTCTACATTACCCATTCAATGCCTAGCCATTTTATGTCTCAATTCTTGTACAGCAGACAACTGATTAATGCATGTAAAATGGGATCGAACCGTAAAGATAATGTAAAGGACATGCTCGTAACAATATTGCATCGTGATACTATTACTAACGGCTTCCTCTTTATGACCTTCTTCGGGAATGAGAAAAGCGGATATAGGAGAGTTTTTAAAAGGATAAAGTGTAACGACAATGAAGATGTTCTTCTTAAGGAACGTGCATTATTTGTTTTAAGGAGGAAAAAGAAAACAGACCTAATACCTAGTTGTAGTTTAGGACGAAGTTCCTGGCTTGGAGATCAAACTATTCTTAACAGAACTTTGCTTCAAGCTGCAAACCTCACACAGGCTTTTGATAGACATAGATTGATCTACTTCCTAGAATAGTTTTGTGGCATGAGTTGGTCATTTTGTAAACCTCTACAGAATTTGTCAATAATCGTGAGACTCCGTTCCCTATCGTACTTACCCGTTGTGTCCTCAGGATCTGGTGACAGGGTCGGCTGACTTCCTCTCCGTCCGCCTACATTTGAGGGGAGGGAGCTTTCATCGATGGCGGTCGATTGTCTGGGTAGGCGGGGATATTTTGAATCCTTAGTGGTGCGTCTTTCCGGTGAGGTGGCGTAGCCTCGAGAATCCCGCCGATTCTTCATGTATACCTGGCGAAAAGGAAGGGAAACCGTATCACGACTAGCAGAGAATGGCCACTACCAAAATTGGAAAAAAAAATCCCTTTCTTGGCATCAGGGGACCCCAAAACGAATATTTCGACACATTTTCCGATTTTGAATTTGGCCCGATTGCTATACCTACTTTTTCATTACTAGTACCTATAACCTATAGCTTCGCTATAATTGCCAGGTACGAGTAAAGTCGGTCCTGATGTAGGTACTCATCACTAAGTGACTAGGCCATCAGCGATGCATTTTCATTGTAAAGTTTCAAGTCGAACGAAAAGTTCTAGCTTTCTACACCACATCGTTTGCCTGTATGTACGCACTACGTTCTACCTACACTCGTACAATGCAATATTGAAGTTTTCCACAAGGGAAACAAAGTTGCAATTTGATTAGGCTTATTGCCATGTCGAAGAAGCTAAAGAAGAATTTGGAAAATATATAATAATGAAAATGGTGACTTTTTTGCAATCGAGGTTGCCTTATACCCGGAATGAGATGCTTTCTTTTCTTTTTTTCTAACTCTTTTTCATCCAAATATACTTTCTCCTTCAAGCTCTAGAATAGAGAATGAATTTCAGAAGCGTAGTTGACACTAAAACCAGCTCCTTTTTTCTCTCCGAGCATAAACGGTTGGAGAAAGAAATTTCCAATATTTCGTTAGATGCATCCCGTTGAGGTTACGTACAAATGACAACCAATAAGATAAATGCGGGCACGGTCCGGGAATAATATTAGGCGTTTATGAACTCCATAAATATTTTTTCTGTCCCCTTTTTTAGATAATAAATTGTTCCAAATGACATGAAAAAGTAATAATGTGACTTGGATGCTCAAAAGTTTTTGATTTATAAGAATAAGAGAGGGTGGGGAGAGAGAGAGAGCTAAGTAAAATAAGAATCTGTTCAATTGGATTATCGGAACACCAGGCAGTGAATGACCAAAAATTTTCAAGAAGATATTACCTAAAATCGAGCAAAATACCGAAACAGGGATTGTAAAGACAGAGTTGAAGAAATTCGGGGGAAAAAATGGAAAAATAAGAAAGCACCTCCTGCACTGGTGGTTTGGAACGTGGAGAGTGTTTTTTAAATGATAAACATAACTATCATGAAGACGTGACGTGATCATAAATATAGAATTCATGCATCTATGAATTCAGAAATTCATACGCGGGATTCTTTAGAAATTGAAAATTTTCCGATCAGACTCGAAAGCATTTCACCCTTTAGGTAGCTACGTATCGAATACGATAAAAATCATATTGAAAACTAAAAAGTATTTTAATGATGAATAATAATTTACCAGTGTTGAACTTTCATTAAAGTTCCATTGAGCTCTAATTCAATATTATCATATAAACTGTTCAAGACATTCCCCATAATAATTACTTCTTTTCAAATTAAACTAATTTTTAAAAAGTTTAAAGAGGTCAATAAAATTGTTGTTGGTTGGAAAAAGAGAATAAAGTTTGAAATTTAAATAATCTCTGCTTCTGGAATATTCAATTTTTGCATGAATGGGATTAATTAATAATTGAACCTCTGTATTAAAATTAGATGGCTTTTGTCAGAGAAAGAAAAGGAAAAAAAATGGAAACCTAAAAACAAAAATTTGGACCTTTTTTATTCGCTAGCTACCTACTCGTGTATTCGACATTAAATTGGGGTTCCTTGATACTTGAGGAGCAAAAATAACTAAAAGTTTCATGGTCCTAAGAAAGACATAATTTTATTTACTCGCACGGTTTTAATTGGAAATTCGCGTTCCATTATACCTTCTTACTTGAAGTCTTAATAAGGTTAACTTACCTTACTGTTAACCTGCGTGGTAGAATCTCGTCTAGTTGCCACCAGCTGATGAGGGACAGGAGAGGGAGTGATGTGGGAGGGACTGGTAGGGGCGGTCACATTGGTCGTTGTGTGCGTAGTGATCGTGTGTACGGGGCTTGTTGAAGCCGCCGCTGCGGCTGAGGCCGACAGAATTTGAGCTAGCGAAGGTATCGAAGACTCCTGGGAGGTTTGCTGCTGGAACGAGGAAGACAATAATGGTGCGCTGGGGGTAGGGGTAGGAGTAGGGAGGACAGGTAAGGGAATAACACAGCCAGGTCCTGCCATAGGAGAAGTGGCAGGAGGGGTAACAGAGCTGGTGATGATGGTAGGAGGAGGCAAAGCCTGAGTACTACTGTCAGTGCGGGGAGAGGAAGAACTATGGTTGAGTACAGGGGTGGACGTGCTATCTGAGGCAGTGGATGAGGTGGAAGGCCTCTGCTCATCCCTGTAGTACTTTGGGGCTTCAGTCTTGGATTGTTGGGATTGGGATTGCCTTCGTCTGTGATGTCGACAGTTGTGTTGCCTCTGTTGGGGTGCCTTGCTTGTTATTTTCGGCAGTGAGTCACGCCTTCCACTTTTGGCAGATTCTCCTGAACCTCGTCTACCCCCAGCATCAACAGATTCACGTCTAGTGGTAATGCTAGGAATAACATTGTTTGTTCCAGGCAAGGAGTCTCGTCTACTTTTTGTGGATTCCGTGGAGCCTCTTCGATTTTGAGCATTTTTAGCTTCCACAACTGTTGAATCTTTACGAGACCATAACCTGGCCAGGTCACTTCGGAAATCTAAAATAGCACTTGTGTGAGAGTCTTGGCGAGATTTACTTGAAGAACTTTTCACGCCAGAGTCTGCTGAAGACTCGCGTCTCTTTTTCATAGCAGCACTGCCTGGGACATCTGTGTTTGCTTTGGCCCATGGTAAACTCTTTGCTATATCTGCGAGTGTCTCCCGCCTCGTAAGTTGTTCTTTATTCCTAGCCTTGGCTGCACTTGACCCTCCCCACTCTCTCAAGATGTCCGTTAGCTGTGCAAGGCTGCTACGTCTGCGCCGTGCTGTGATGGGAGGAGAAGTCTCTTGGGTTTCTGTTGGCGGTGATATACTTGTGATTTGAGCGGCAGAGTCTCGTCTTCCAGTTCCCAGTCTCTGCCGCAATGTGGATTCCTCCACTTGTTCCCGTACAAGATCATCCCAGCCATTTCCTCCCTGCCAGACCAGTCCCACCTGATGACTAAGGATGGGGAGGTTACAGACAAAACACACTGCAGACATTGTTCTGAAATGCAGAGAAGAAAATTCGAATAAGATTCCTGAGATATCTTTACCACACGGAAATTTTTCATACTTGGGCGATGTTTCTGCATTCCACAAAGGTACAAAGACATTCTTTGGTTCATGTTACTTTGAATCAATAGCGCAGTGGTTTTGTTGTGATTTTTCTTACCGATGCTATTTATTTCATTCTTATTCATATCAAACTTTGACTACCCACCTTCCTTTCTGTTTAATCTACAATAATCTACATACTATCTCATTATGAAACATTTCATGCCAAATTTACCTAATCTATCAATATTTACCCCCGTGAAGAAATGTGATGTGAAAAATGTCTCGTACCTCATACCAACCTCTTAAAGAACAAAGTGCGTTTTGGGGCCGTCGTTGAGTCATTTACAACTAGTCAGGTACTTGTGTTGCATTTTAGAATTCTTAGCTGAAACAAAAGAGAAAAACAAAACACGGGTCAGAAATTATTTCGTAAAAACTGTTGGCAGTCTAGGTAGGTACTTTCTTGAAGTTTAACGTTCTTTGAATTCCAACACAAAATAGTATTTTATTTAAATTTAATACCTAACCCTCAACCCCCCTACCCAATAACTAGAGCTGCTAAGAAAAGGACCTGTAAAAAATCAGATTATTTTAAAGTCCTTCTCAGCAACAGAAAAAGTATTGATGTATATTTGTGTACATTTTATTAAAATAGAAGTATATGTTTATTTTTATAAAAACAAAACAACAAGAAAAGCGCTTTATTTTTTATGTTTGAAGATACCTAAATACACCGCCCAAGGAACCTTCTAAAAAGTTTTCCATAACTTTGCTGTTCAGAAAAAAATAAGAAAACTCGGATTTTGATCACTGGAGAATAATTCAAAAGTTTTTTGTTTCTTGGGGTGAAGTATTTTAGTTAACCCCAAATGAATCTCTCTTGCAAATATCTGCTGGTCGCGCTCCACTATAATGGCAAATTTCTAACCTGCTACGAGAAAAGGGTAGTCTCATCTTTAGTAACTTGTATTTCAAGCAAACTTCACATCCATAAAACGTCAGAATAAGTTCAAATACAAAAAGATTTTGATGATGAAAATCGAAAAGCGCTCGGGCTTTGTCGAGAAATTTGAAAGTAAATAAGTGGGTAATAATCGGGAAAATTTGCTTGATCACATTTAGGGCTTCTTATATTTCGCCCCCTTTTCCATCTTTCTCTTTCTCTCCATTCGTCTCTCTCTGTCTCTCTTTGTTTTAACAAGAGGCTTGACTGATGAAAGTTATTACATAATCTCCAATCTCAATTTATTAGTCGGTACTTTTGATAGTCCAAGTACCTACCTACTTTAATAGTAACGTATAATCTAAGACTTTACATTGCTTTGAAGTCAGGATTGCGACAGTATTAATCCCTTTTAGGGCCCTTGCAGTTTGACAAGTTTTCTCAGCTTTTGTCAAAGTCACTCTCGAGAATATGCTCGTAGATTAGGTAATACTTGATTGAGAGCTCGCTAACTTTGTAAAGGTAGGTACCACCTATATTTTAAAGCCACACTATTTACACAGTACCAGTAGTTAGTATCAATATTCACTATATTGATCTGGTCTTCCTTTTCCAAAATTTACAGGACATAATTATCCGGTTATCTATCTAGAGATAAAGAGATGAGATATCTGTGACATTGGAGTCTTTTAATTTCAATTTTAACGTCATTAATTAACTTTAATTGATAAAATTTGCCTTTCAAAGACGAACGAGAGTTGGGAAAAGTTAGTTTGGGGAAAGTTCCATTTTCTATACATTTTTGATTAGGAAAAAAGAGACGTATAATTTTATTGCGCTGTATAGCAGCATCTGCTAACCTCAGAGTTTTCCCAGACTAAGTTTCAAGCTAATAGAAGTAATATAGAAGCGTGGTAATTAGAAAGTTTCATACTTATCCTGCCGAAAAAAGAAACTGTGTGGGCTCTCAACTTAATCCACAAACCACCCCAACATTATGCAAGTATACAAACCTGATCAAGTTGCGCCTATTTTAGTTTAATTTAAGATTTTGTTACTGAATGAATAATGGATTTTACGCAGAATGAGGCCCGGAAAGCAACAGAGGAATGACAGGATAAAAGGTGTAATGACATAATTATTATAAAATCTAGAGTTCCAGACTTCTTAAACTTCTATACCATCTAGCTGTGTGTTTCAAAGGATTTCCCTCTTTCATTTTCTCTGGCAAGGAAAGATGTCAACTCCAGCTTTTCATCTCATCCTGTATAGAGTATAGGAAAGGTATTTTTCTCAGATGATAAACAATGGCAGTGCACTTAGCGCTCTATTAATTTTTCTCATCAATATTTTACAATATTGTTTCCTCTCTTACTCTCTCCTCTGAGGAGACAAATAAAATGATGAATCCTGAGAATAAAAAGTGTCAGGGACGATGTATTGAAATTATTGTGTCAAGGATAAAGAATATAGCCTTCAAATGAGCTTGGTTAAAAGATTTATCCAAATAGGTAGATATAAGAAATCAACTGAGCTAACAGCTGTAACGCGTTGAATGCACGAGATATCAACAGATCATTGAAGAGACCCAATTTGTGTATCTGTGGACATTACCTCCATCTTCGCACTCAATTTCGTGAGGACATTTTAGACGGGCAGAGTCTGACTAGAATTTCAAAGAATTCAAACAGATCCCATTAGGCCCTTCTGAGTAGTTCTGCAGTTCACTCAACTGTTTATGGAAAAGTAGTGGGTGGCCCAACGTCACAATTTTGGCCAAAAGCTGCATTTATTCAGGAAAGCACCAAATTTGGTATGGACCTTCATTGGGAAAATATGAAACTTTTAGGAAGGGGTGACACCAAAAATCATGCACACAAACAAAATGGCGGCCTTTTTTCAAAATGGCGGCCAAAAACGGGGTTTTGATAATATCTCTTTTTATATGGTCCAAATGAAGGTCCATGCCAAATTTGGTGCTTTCCTGACGAAATGCAGCTTTTTTGACGTTGGGCCACCCACTAAAGGGATGAAAGCAACAAGCAATACAAACAACGCCCTTACTGCCTTGCTCGAACTTATTAAACGATACAAAAATAATACATAGAATATATATTTCCAATATTTTTTGTAATTAAAAATCCTTACAAAGGAGAAAAATAAAGCGAAGGAGAAGGAAAGAGAAGATATATGAGTGTGAAGGAGAAAATGAATTGTATTTTTGACTTTATGTATTTTCGCAACGGGATGCTCTGATCAATAGAGAACAAAAATATGAAAAAGAGAAGCGAGAAGAGGTCATGAAGAAACAATGAAAGCCGAAGGGGAAATCAAAGAGAAATCATCCGGACCAGTAGACTTAAGCTAGTTGAAAAGAAGAAAAAAATCCAAGAGAAATCTGAACTATTTGGAGACAGTGAAAGATGTAGGAGGAGTAATCAAAGAGTCTTTGTAGACACTCTGAAAGCTTTTTGTTAATCTCATTAGGTATTGATTCCTATTGTTTAGCACTTATTACGCCAGGCTATAACACTAAGAGTAAAGATCAGAGAGAAAGAGAAGGAGAGTGAAGAAAGCTGAGAAATAAGAGGAAAGGCAAAAGAGGACTTAAAATAGAAAGGAGAGAAAGAAAGCACGAAGAAAATGGAGACTTTTTACTTTCCTATTTACTATCGGGTCAAATTTTCGATGGTGAGTTTTTAGTGCCAAAACACGTTTTGAGATCCTTAGAGCCTAAATCCAAAATTTCAGCCATTGGTCCGTGTGTCTGTCTGTCCTTCTGTCTGTCTGTAAACAAAATATCTCGAGAACGGTAAGAGCTAGAGACTTGAAATTTGGTATGTAGATGTCAAATGTGACAAATATGGAACACGAAACTTTTGATCAAGATCGGTTCAACGGTTGGCGGTATTTTACAGCTTTTTGGCGGTTTTCGGTGTAATTTAACAATATCTCGGGAACGGTATGAGCTAGCTGCTAGAGACTTGAAATTTGGTTTGTAGTTTACAAATATGACAAGGATGTAACTCAAACACGGTTTGAGATTGGTGCTGCGGTATAGGATGTACTGTAATCCCGTAACGGTCGATCCCGTTTCAAAATGGCGGCTAAAAAAAGGGTTTTTTGAGAATATCTCGTTTTCAGTATTTTTTTTCTAATAATAATGAATTAGAAAGTTGTTTGTATTTCTATTTCCTACATTTTTTACATTTACATTTTTTATCTAGGATGTACCGTAATCCCGTACCGTAATTATTTTTCCAATATGGCGGCTAAAAAGAGCTTTTGTGACAATATCTCGTCTCCGGTAATTTTTTTCGAGAAACAATGAATTAAAAAGTTGTTTGTATTTTTATTTCCTACATTTTGCACATTTACACCTTTCTTCTAGGATGTACCGTAATCATGCACCGGACTGATTTCTCCAACATGGCGGCCAAAAAAGAGGTTTTCTCACAATATCTCGTTTCCGGTATTTTTTTGTGAAGAACAATAAATTAGAAAGTTGTTTGTATTTTTATTTCTTACATTTTATACATTTACACTTTTCTTCTAGGATGTACCGTAATCATGCACCGGACTGATTTCTCCAACATGGCGGACATAATTTTCGACATGTGGATGCGGTGCGGTGGTGGTACCGAATTTGCTGTTGAATACTGATCTCAGGACAACTCAAAATATCTCGAGAACGGTAAGAGCTAGAGACTTGAAATTTGGTATGTAGCTGTCAAGTGTGACAAGGATGCGACACGAAACTTTTGTTTAAGATCGGTTCAACGCTTGGCGGTATTTTGACCGCTTTTTGGCGGTTTTCGGTGTAATTTAACAATATCTCGGGAATGATATGAGCTAGAGACTAGAGACTTGAAATTTGCTACTTGTAAAAGTTAGGGTAGAAGAACACCCAAATAAGCATCATTCAATAGGATAAAGAAAGTCGTGTGATGTTCACACCAGATTTTTAAAATTATTTTAAAAAGCTCAAAAGCTGATGTAGGTGAATATAAAATAGCCTGAAAATTGAAACGCCATCGCCAACGGCTCATCTTTGAGATCTTTTTTGAAAAAGCTCGGGGTATTAATTTTTTCCAGAAGTCGAAGCTTTCTTCTTCTTCTTCTTCTTCTTCTTCTTCTCCTCCTTCGATAAATATTTATTTTATATTAGAAGGAAGTAAAAAGAAAAGGAGGGGGAAAAAGAAAGGGACTGAGGAAAAAATGAGAGTTTAGGCAAATTTGAGGATTGTTTCGTTTCTGATTGTTTGACAGTTCTGTTCATGGGGGTGTCAGAAAGTGAGAAATGGGAAAGTTTTTCTCTTCGAATAAATTTAAGATGAAATGAAAGGCGATTGTTCCTTTCATTTCCAAGTTTTTCCTTTACATCCCCCCCTTGGGGCTAGGCATTACAATTTGTACCTACCTACTCAGTAATTGGCTCCTGTGGGCAGGTGCTCGTTGACAGGCCCGTATCCAGGATTGAGAGGGGGGTGTACAGCCCACAGTACGAAATAAAAGACTGTCTTTTCTTACGCCCACAGTAACGATGGTAAATTTTACCTTCCATGTAATACTTTCGTGTTTTCTTCTCCTTTTTGTTGCTTCATCATTTTTAAAATCACATAATAAAATTGTTATGAGAGGTACTGGGTACACCTTGAAAGTTGCTGAGGAGAAAGTTTGGGGTTTAATTTAGGTTGAGGTGGTAAGTACACTGAAAGATTTCCAGAGAATTTTGTGGTAGAAGGAGACCCTCTCATTCTGAAAACTTTGACTAATTGGGTACCACTGATGGTCAGAATATTCCTTGCCTATACGCTCAGAACTACTTGTTACGTTCAACGACATCACGTTCCAGTTGAACGAAAATGGACAGATGTTACAAGATCATATTTTTATGACCAAAGTCTTTTAGCTCTCCCCTTCCCTCTCTCGTCCTACGCTCTCTTCCTACTTCCATTATAACTCTGATAATACACTTACCCTTCGGCTGCGGATAAACTTGAGTCGTAAAACTTTAGGACAAACAAAATATTATGAAAAAAAAAAGATGAGGAGACGAAAAAGTTCATTTTCAAGAGATAGCGAAAGAGCTCTCTTTCTCCGAACGAGAGAAAACTCTCTATGGAGAAAGGGGAGAAGAGGAAGGAGGAAGATAGGTAGTTTTCGAGGAAGAGTGCACTTAGATAAGTTTTTTAGAGCCTATATTCCTACGACACATAAAAAATAATACAAACAGCTTTCTAATTTATTGTTTATAAAAAAAAATTACCGGAAACGAGATATTGTAAGAAAACCTCTTTTTTAGCCGCCATTTCTCCCCTTTTTGATAGCGAAAATTTTCTCGTACCATCTCCATTTTGAACCCCCCCCCCCACCCCCTTCCTCCATAATAGCACTGTTTTAGGGCCGGAAAATTACTACATTTATGTTGACTCCAAACCAGTAAAGTTTGTTCCCCTTTTTTTCCTGATAAGTACGAGAGAGGAGACTAAAAAATTTGTTCTCGAAAAATTTGATATTTTTTCACCTAAATATAATAAAGTGCCTATAATGGTCTTCCTACCTTCAACCTACATAGAACGGTAGATTTTGGGTTGAACAAAAGTTTACTTTCTTCAGGAAAAAAAAAAACACACCTTCCTCTCCCTACCATTTTCATCCGCTCTCTCTACATTTTAATTTCAGAGCTTTTAACGCAAAGTGAGGTCTCAAAATTTCCAGCAAAAACTGTTCCGACAGGTTAATGTTTTTTGATCTCTTCAGCAAATTTTTCAGCACCCAGTGGCTGTGGTTTTGGGGTACTCAAGGTGTGAAAACTATTTTTGTCTTTTGGAGTTTTCATGGTTTTATGCTACGTAATCGTCTTGAAATGTTTTATTATTTATACAAGGGGGCCCCTTGAATAAATAAATGAAGTGTGAGCCTCCTGTTTTGCCATTTCGGTGGGTACGCAATTTATAGGTACGTTTCTTGTTCTTACCCCCCCCCCTTTTTTCCTCATAAAAACAAGTTTTTAAAAAAGTTCATGAAAAATTAAGGATTTCTGATTTTATGACTTTTAAAATAACACTCCCTCTAAACTTTGTTCTAGACTCTGTTTATAATATACGAGTAATAATGTAATCAACTTTATTAAAAGGTAGGGCGCCTAAGGGTGGAAAACAGAATTCAGGGCAAATTTTGTTGCTTATTATTTTTGTATGTCTTCAAGTATCTTTCGCTACAGAATTCATTATTATTAGAATTTTTACAGTCTAGGTAGATGTATTGCATCACACGAGATGTATTGCATCACACGGAGATTTACCTATAGCTGTATGCAAGGATTTCCTAACTACCAGAAATTTTAAGTACCTACTCATTTTATCTAATATTCCCTCGTCACATGTAGGTATTCAGGTATTTCAGTATAATTTATCTCCATAAGAAGTATGTAGGTATACGTATCTATAATTTCTTAATTGAGTATTCACATCTGAAAAAAAAAAGTTTGATGTAATATCCAAACTTTTTCTTAATTAAGTGTGCCACAAATTGAGTTCAAATTTTATTTATTTCTTTACTCTGCAAAAAATTGCTTTGATTATCTCTTTTATAATTAAAATTACTTCACCAAATTATGAACTTCCCTAATATCCAATGAAGTGAAGAATAAGTTTAGTATCCATTAGAATTAGAGCTTTCACTTCCAAGATTTTTTTTTAGGTTGAAATAAAATTTGATTTGAGGCAACATAATAAATTAAAAATCGAGAGAGGGAAAGACCTCAAAGAACATATTTTTAATCAATATGAACTGGAAAAGGAGTGATTACACTAATATACACTAGAGTTGACTAGAGCTTAAAAGATACTTCGAAATATCGAGTAAAAAAAATAAAAAGTAAATAAAAATAGCTAAAAGGAAGCATAACTCCCTCAGGAATAGAAGAGGTTGTGAGCATTAAAATGTCTTAAAAGTCGAAGGGAAACTTTTATCTTGCGAGTTAATTAGAAATTCAAAATCAAAATTTAGGAAATTTTCAATAAAGATACCTAAAGCTCTTCAAAAGGTGCAGAGGAACTTTGAAAACTTTCTGATCATGTTAGAGGGAAGAGAATTGGCTCCTCTTCTACCCACCTTATTTTTCTAAACCGTTTTGTCAAAGAGATTCCTATCTCTAATCTTCAGTAATTAAAGACTATCTATAAATAGTAGATATATGGTTATAATATTGAGGGATTGTCAGCTTTCAAGAGGTTTGCTCAAAGTATACCTACATAATATAGTATAGGAAGACCTAAAGCCCTATAATTATGTTTGTACTCGTATTTATTTCAGTTCTTTGTATGCCCACTTATTTCTACTGCCAAAAGTTGAAAATCATAACATTACGAGATTTACGAGTGATAAAATTGTATATTCTGTCTGAAATTGTATAGTTTTATATTTACATAGGCATACCTACCTAATTTGTTAGATGAATATAATAATTGGCAGGGACCAGTGCATTATTTCTCGAAAGAAGCACAGTTTGTAGGTTTAGGCTTTGAAATGATTTTCTAAATATTTTAATATGGCCTCCTGATGAGTCCCACCTGTGACGTAATTTTGCTGAAATTTCAAAATTCCAAAACTTGTGGGATGGGGTGGGTGCTGGAATATTTCACCATCATTTAAAGTTATTAAGAACAAACATTTTGATTTTTTTACTTTATGAAGAATATAGAAGAGAGAAAGAGGGGGAGGGAGGAGAGAGAGAGAGAAGAAAGAGAAATAATTAAGACGCATAATTAAATGGAGAGAACAAGGAAGAGGAGGAACTCAGAACTGCTTTCAAGATGAGATTGGAGAAAGAAGGAAACACCAAAGAGATAAGGAAGATAGGCTGGTGGAAAATTGAGGCAAAGAAAGAGAAAAAATACTTAACTTTCCTTCATATAGGATAAGGAAAGTAAAAAAAAAAAAGTTAAACAAATATGGAGAGTAATGTATTAGGTAAGGAAAAACGTGTAACAAATGAAAACACCTATTTTATGAAGAAATATAAATTGTAAATATTTTATCAATCTCGTAATTGACCTAATTTGTCTGGGAGTAATAATCCTGGGTACGGCCCTGGCTCTAGGCAGGCCCGAAACAGCTGGTAGTGTAGTGGAAGTATAGTAGTAGTAGTCCCTGTAACTGTAAAGTCCCCCTCTTACTCCCTATATTCCCCCTCAATATCTCCCTAGTAAATCGAATTGTACAACGTTTGTTCTCTAAAAAAAATAACAAAAAAACTCAGCCTGTGGACTTTTATTTGAAATCAAACTTTGGTTAGTAAATCATACCATCTCTCTCTCTCGTTAATTAAAACGGACCCTAGGGTTTGGCTTGGTCAAGTTGAAAAAGTTATACCTACAGATGTATAACTAAATACAGGAGGTAGATAGGTAAACTATATTGTTATTATTAGTATTATTACTTTCCCAAGTAAGTTGTTTGCATCATTTATTCCTTTTGCTATCAAATATTGTAGTTTTTTTTTAATTCAAAATTGATGCATAGGAAATACGAGTATTTCATTCATTTGCACCCTGTTTTACCTCAAACAAGGTGGTTGGTGATAAAATAATAGATATAATCCAAAACGAATAAAAATACAATTAATTTCATTTATCTATTCAGACGACTGCTACGATAATAATTACTGTTCCTTTTCCGAGTACTTAGAATGTTGTGTGTACCCATACCCATGTTTTGTGTTTATTTAATTCGGCTCAGAGAATTTCCCGGGAGGGTTGTTGTTTTCCAAACAAGAGTGAGTTGGAAAACCGAATACAACACTCGTAATGTTTTCATAATGTTAATAGGGTGGCTCTATGAAATACGAGTATTATGGTTGTTTTCAATAAACAACCTGTGGGTACGTAAACCCGTTTTACCACTGTTTTCGTTGCTCTGTTAACATACCCTACTGCCTTACAGAACAACTTTTGTCTAGGGCTTAATATGTTCTTCAAAACTGTCCACTTGTATCTTGGCATATTTATTTTTTATACTATGACCCTAGAACAAATAAAACTATAACAAAGAATAAACTTTGTAGGTATACACCAAAAGGTCCTAAAAAAGTCCAACTTCACAATATTCTTGTAAAACTACACATCAGCGGGAAATAAATCTCTTTGGGAGTTTTGTCAGATCCACTAAGCCTGAATTTTCTGTTTGGCAACAATAGGGTTAAAAAAGTCACAGTTTATGTACCTACCACCATTTCTGTTATCAACCCCGTATATCAAAACACAATAGAAAGATCTAGAGAGAAAGAGCTCCTTATAATTCTGAACTCTCTTGTTTCCGTCTATTGTTGTATATTTGTTTTCAGCTGTAGAAAGCAAGTAGAAAAAAAAAAAAAAAATGTAAAAAACAGCAGAAACTCCCTCCCAGCCATTCAGAGAGCATCATACAATAGAGTTGAAATTATTATTTGTAGGTACTATGAGTATTTCTCTTTATTTTGCCCATAGTAGGTATTTTATACGGCAATTTGACCCATTTCGTTCGAAATTTTAGATCTAATTTTATATCTATCCAAGCCTGCAGCTTTTTTTATTTTTAGTTTTAATTGTTGAGTGAGGTGGTCTATGTTTTAACTCGACACTTTTGCATTAGGTTTGGATGGTTCACGCATCTCCGAGCACAAGATTTGAACTACTAACTTCATTACTCCACTCATAAGATCGGAAGTAAAATGAAGGAAAGAAAAATAAAGAACAAAATAAGTAGGTAAAGATTACACATTGAAATGCTGACTAGTAGCTTTACAATGACAGGGCTTGGAATAATTGGGGGTGTTCTGAAACCTATGAGTGATGAATCCTACTCAATCTCGGATGAGCAAACATCCCCAACAATCTTACCCTCCCTGGTTGGATTCAAAGAATTTCGCTGTGCACTGTAACTTATTACTACCAGGAAAAGTAAACATAGAGACAAAAGAGGACCACAAGAAGGCAAGGGACAGAATAACGTCAGTAGATTCAAAGTTAAGAATTGTCATAATGTCAACAAAAACCACATCTACCGCGAGTAACATTGATGTCAACTTGTCAACATGAGAACGTCACAAGTTTCTATTTGAATTTCCTGGAAATTACCTTGTCTATTTTATGCTCCAATGCAAATTGATATTTTATTAACGACTCGAAAAATAAATTCTAACTAAAACTCTCTTGCTCTCTACTTCTCCCATTCCCATCTTTCTCTCTCTCTCTCTCTCTCTCTCTCTCTCTCTCTCTCCATCTCTCTCTCTCTCCACCGATTTCCATGTCCATTTCCCAATCAACTTTGCCCTAATTACATATAACGCATTCTTGAAACAAATCTTAGCTCGATCTCTACCATAAATCTGCGGTGCCAACTACAACCTCTATGAGCTTCAAGATCCAAACCTGTCATAGGTTTACTTGCGAAATGTTAACTCGATGTCTGAAGTTGTCCATATAAAGATTATTTACATTATAATATCCACTTGCATGTCACTCTACACTCTGCACGGTTCGATGGCTAATTTCTCAAACACTAAGGGGTACATTGAAGGTAATTCAAAGAAGCAAGAAAAAAGAAGGGTTAGTAAGAGTGAAAAAAGGATTGTGCGAGAGAACTAAAATAAGGAGAAGGGAGAAAACATGTAAAAAGGAAAGAAGGGTTGGAAGGAGTAGAATGTTATATTTGAAACAAGGAAATGTATGTCAATTTGAAAAAAGAACATTTCCTTGTAATATTTACGGCTGAGGCGGAATTCTTGACGCTTGTTGCAATTTTATCTCCATAATATGGATCTTGACATATTCGACTTCTACAGAAGTTCTTCTTCTTCCCGGGAGAGCCACTGATAGTAATAAAATTGTCTCCGAGAAAACTATCCTAGTGGAAAAAGGCAAATAGTCCCTGGGGACTCTCCTACAGAATCTTCAATATCCAATTTTATTTATACATGAAAAATTCAAAGTTGACAAAGAACAAATTATTATTACTGTTATTACTACTACTACGAGTATTATTATTATTTTATTATTTAAGAAAAAACATATTATCTGACCTGATAGCTGATGGTCCTGCTACCTGAACCTGACCTTCTATGGTATGCCCCGATAGGACTCTATGTATAATCCGCGCACGACTTAAATTTTATTTACTTGATTTACTCGACCTATCATGATATTTACAAGCTATTAGGATAATGCAATTTCACTTGGAAACTTAATACACAGCGATAAGAAGTTTTTGAACTTCAAAAAAACTTCAATTTAAGGTATTAAAACTTTGAAAAATCTAGGATGCTAAAACAGAAGTTCGTGTATTTAGCATAATAACTTTCGTAGTTTTTCTATTATACTTTCTTACCAGTGTTAGTTTAGCGTTTCCCACTCTTTGTTCCTTTTTTCCCTCTCTCTCTCCCTTTCTCTCCTTTTACCTCAAGTCCTTCGTAAGTACAAAGATCCAGGAGGGTTGAAATAGAAAATTTTAGAGTAGGCATGTTAGAAAACTGGATTGAAAATCACAACTTAGAGTGCTCCAATAACAACTATTTTATTAAGACTTCCTTCATTGTCCTTATTTTCTTTAAGATTTCCTGTTTTCAGCTAGTCGTCGACAGTCCATGTTAGAGCAAGAACGAGAGAAAAGAAACAACCTAGAGAAAACTAATAAATAATCCACAGGTTATAAGAAAATGGATGGAACCTCAAGCAAGGAAATAGACCGTGGAACATAAGGGAAAGATTAAGGAAGACCATGGAGAAAAAGAAGAAGTATTTTCTCCGGTGTAATAACTTTTCCTTCCCTCTCCGTTTGGGAGGGGGAACAGATTTATCATAAATTGCTAGTGAAGAATCTATAAGATTAATATATGAGAAGAGGGAGTGAAAGATGTCTGGAGGGAAGAAGGAGTGAGAGAAATGTGGGGAGAGTAAGTGAGAATTTCTCAGAGGGAGTGAGGAAAATACGAGGAGTGCTTGAAGAACTTTGAGGAGGAAAAGTATATGGGTGGCGTGTGTGTGAAAATAGATGACTCATCAAAATATTTGAAGAAAACGTAACAAACAAAGTAAAAATCAATTGATTTCAATCATATTTCATATGTTTCGGGACTAATGGCTATTTTATTATTCCAATCTTCCAAAACATCATGGTATAAACTCTAAAAGTCTAAAACAATCCTATTGCAACTTTTTTTTGTTATTAATTGATTATTAAAAATACTAATAATCGAGTAGGTCTACTCGCATATAAAAAGAAAAGAAATGCTGAAGCTACTCACGAGCTACTTTGAACTCATCAGATTTTCTTGTCTACCCAACATACCTGAAACAGAGAAGAATAAAAATGATTTTAGTATTGCCTATTTTTCATACACCCTATGAGTAGAAAAACTGCTATGTATTTGTTGGGAAACATGCTCGAAATCTCTCACAGGCAATTGAACCAATCTGTCACAAGTAATACTGCAACATGAATGTAAGGTGAGGAGTAATCTAGGAGAGAAAAAGTTGGGAATGGAAGGAAAAGGATGAGGGAGAGGGAAATAGGGAGGGAGTCATTATAATTATGTAGGTGAAAGATGATTATGGAGAAAAAGGGATTCTCATACAAACGTACAAAAAAGAAAGGGAAAACATCATCTCTCTCTCCCTCCCTCTCTTTGACTATTTTTAAAAAGTTCAAAATGCATAAAACTGTAAGTATTCATCTGTAGAATATTAAATCTGGTTACAAACACCTAACTTTCCTACGAATGACATTCTATTCAAAATATTTCCAATCAGAAAGTTCTATTGAAACCAAAGACATAACATGTAACAGAACGTCATCGTGGCTTTTGACCGAATAAAATATAACAAATACCTCTATAATACGAACGGGAAAAACTATTCCAGTACATTCTTTACTCGTTAAGTCGTAAAAAATATCTGAAAGTCTTTTCAAACTATAAAAACCGTTTCTAGTTTTTATGGGTTCAGAGGTTGCCATAAAATATCCCTACGAATACTTTGTTCCTGTGGGATAAGTAGTGTTGATAAAAAGAAGATGTGATAATTACGGGAATTATTTTGTGATTATGATAGGAGTAGGAATCCCTAGAGTTTATGACCGCCATTAGGATTTTATGGAAGCTCTTCTCCTCCTATAAAATGCAGCTCCACTTCCGTGTGTAAGTAAAGTAGTAGTTTAAAATACAGATAGATTAGATGATTTGGCCAAAATAGATATAGGTAAAAATGTTCAAAATAAAAGTAGAAAAATCGAACTTTCTCCAAACGAATAAGAATCGACTACTAGGTAGGTACCTATAAGAAGTTACCTAGGTAGGTACCTACTAGTTTTGAAAATGTCGACATTATTCACCAAATTTTTGAAATGAAAAACAGGAGCTTTTTCTATGGTATCTATACCTAGCTAGTAGTTAAAATAAGAAAAGAAAATTCCAACTGGGGAATTTGCTAAAAGAAAAAAAAAAGAAAAAAAAACAGGGAGATATGGGAAAAATAATAATCATGTCTTCCCTGAGGTTAAAAAATACTTGGAACTTTATCACGTGCTTCTTGAACGAAGTTGAAGTAAATTCAACAGTAAGGAGCAGGAGTTTAAGAAGTGGAATATTAACGTAATAAGGAGAATGATAAAGAGAAATTCAGCTTAGAAAGGTAAAAAGAGCACAAGTCAGCTTAGAATCGTAGGTAAAAAATGATCTCATACTAAGTAGATATGTAGAATAAGAAGATGAAAATAACTCAATAAAGAATTGTAATAAAGCCCTAAACTTTCAATTTAAATACAAGGACTGTTAGAAGTTATTACGAAAAAAAAGTAAAAATAAGATTAGAATCATGACTCTTCTTATAATCAAGCTGACTGTCGACCTTTTCGTATTTTCTACATGCTTTGCTATTTCTAAATACCCACTTAACACTTATTCTGGCAATTCTATTACCTAGAATGCCTTAACAAAACAAATTAACCTTAACCTAGATTGAAAGTTTCTCCTCTTTAAGAGTATTTGACCTTACTGAAATTTATGATTCAAGTTATTCCTACATAAGCGAAAACGAGATTAGAGCGAACAGACTGAACTTTATTATAAAGAATTGAGAGGGAGAAGCAAACATAATATGGAAGGGGAGGGAGCAAAAGAAAGCCAGAGGGAGGGGAGGATTGTAAATTATTTTTCTAGAACAAATAAAATCAACTGGTTGTTTTTTCTGTAGAAATGGACGGAGAGAGAAGAAGTAGATGGGTCCGTTGCGAGCTCTTAAGGAAGTCAACGACGAGAGAGAGGGAAATAATAAAGCCACAGGGAAGAATAGAAAGGAGAGGAGGGGAAAAAGTCAAGAAGAGGGAGGGAAATAAAAGTAGGGCATTTTTCTGTCCCTTGTTACCTGCGGACGAAGAGGACTAACGAAGCAGAGCTTAGGATTTATTTTTCTATTGGGAAAGTGGAGCTCTGGAACCTTTCGAAAATTTAAATCTAGAGGAAAAAACAACGGGAGAAACCTTAGGGACAAAAGAAAATCCCATGGAAACATGGACTTATGTGTACTCCATATTGAATGAGCTCTGCTAAACATCCGATAGGTATTTGTTTTCGGCTAAGAAACCGATAATAATAAATAGACTAAGTATACATAGAGTTTAAGGGTACTCTACTAGCAACTAGTCAAGATAAATTCTTTCTCTGCATTTACAATCTGAGAGCTCTAGCATTATTTCAAATGAATAAATTACTAGAGATGTAAAATTCTATGCTGCAGGTGAGATTTTAACTCACACCCACATGAGTATTAACAGTACTTACGAATCTATTTTCATTTTCATAATAATAATGGTGATGTATAAATAAATAAAAACCCTACAGTTAAGAGCAGCTAGATTATTATCATCACAATCATCATCGTCATCATCATTATCACCATCAACATCATAATTTCTCCTGTAATGGCAGGGAAAAAGACGTGGGATTTTATGCTTAGCGCCAGGTTCAATTTAAAATTTCCTGCAACTGACTGCTAGCAATATAAATTGAGATCAAGTTCAAAATAATATTCCACCTAGGTTTTTCTGAACGAGGAAAATCTACCTTTATCTTGACTTCCACTTTCCCATACCATGTCAAAATATTATATCGACGTAAAAGCCAGGTTTTACGCCGCGCGCCGGGGTTAAGTCCTATTCTAATCCTATGGGAGGTGTATTTTATCTTGCCTACCTATATTTGCTTATTGTGAAAACCAACTGCGCAGAGGATTACCAAATCGGCCGATTATAATAAATCCATTAATTCCCGTCTTTTTACTTTTTTCCTCCGCTTGTTTCCATTAATTTGCAAGCATTTCCTCCTGCTGTTATTCTTGGTCTTAGAGCCCAGTACACAAAGTTTTGAATTTCCCATCATCCTTCCTTCATTTCTTGATTTTATTTTAACATTTTTCTTCCTCGTGAATAAATTAAATTACGTTTTTATTTTTTCCTTATTTCCCCTCGCTCGCTCTTCTTACCCCCTCCTTCGCGTCGCTTATCAAGGTAATAAATTGGTCCATTAAGTTTTTCTATTTATAATGCAATATTTCTTTTTCACATGTTTAGCTTTCCTCTTGAAACCAGTGGTGTGAATGTAGATTAGAATTTCTTTCGAAAGCGATATCCAAATATCCCCTTCAAAAATATGCTTAAGCCTATGAACGTGCAAACGGTGAGATAGTTATAAAGCAATAAAAGAAAGTAATATTATTATTATTAATCGTATGACATTTATTTATTTATTTCATGTTTACATATACATACAGAATACAAGCTTGAAAGAGGTATAAAAGTAAAAAAAAAATGGGAAATAAAATAAGAAAATAATGCTAACATTATGAAAGTCGAATCAAAAATCTAAACTTAACTATAGCATTATATCGAGGTTATTCAGGTAAGTAATAAATTGGTCACTAGCAGTCCATACATCGTTTGGATCCCCCCCATAACATCTCATTGGACATTCTTCCACAATGTGTTGAATTGTCTATTGTCTGCCTATCTGCGCCGCAGTCACACATAGGAGATGTTCTTTTCCCCCCCACTTGAAATGTAAGTCATTGCAATTCCCAAACTTTGTCCGCATACGGTTCATATAGAAGTAAGATCATCTCAATTCTATTCTAAGAAAGGGTTTTAAGTATTGAAATAGCTTTCCCTTTTATCGTATACCGAGTATAGGTATACAATAAGTACCTGATAAACCGCTTAACACTCATGAATCTAAGAAAAGCTTTGCTTCTTTGAATATGAAAATGAGATAGAAATTAGATGATCTACCCTCCCTCAAACTTTGGGAAAGTGTCCATTTCATTGTTTTCGCACTTGAAATGTAATCTCTCTCAAAATGAAGTGGCTATACTTGCGCTCAAACCCGAAAAGATTGTCATTATCCTTTGAAGTTTGATCTCTTCTGCACAATAAATTTAGTTAGGTTCTGTTACGCTCTAAAATCTAAGGGTTATCTAAAAAGGAATTTGAATTTTCTTACACAGGTAGGTAACCTATTTGAGATAAAATTGGTAGTACAACACAATAATAATAATAATAAAAATAAATAAATGCTATGATAATGAACAAAAACCTACTGATGAGAATGAATAATACACCTCTTTTAAACATGGCCAATTTTTCAACTCCTTTCGTACAAAGGAAACGTTTTGCTATTCACGTACACCTGACGGTAGGACCACTTCCCTAATCCCATTCTCGCCACTGAATAAGAATGGAGAGAATGATGAACACAGAGGGAGAAAGAGAGGAGAAAATAGGGGTTGAGAGAAAGAAACAAATGTTTCTCATTAGTTTGTGAATGTAAATTTCATGTTGAAATACATAAGCGCCTCTGCCTCTCTCCCATATCTTTCTTCTCAGCTCTGTACTTTATCTGAATCCTCCATGCGTCATATAAACCACCTACACTCAAGCTACTAAAGACTTTTACATGTGTGAGCATAATACTTGTCGATTTCAATGCGTTTTTTTTTTTTTTTTTTTTTTTTTCAGGTACCTGTGTTTTAATGAAACGAGCTAACAATAGAAAAATGAGTTGCTTTTGAAGATCTCGAGAGGTGCCTGGATTAAATTTGTAGATAAAAAAATTCATGTTTCGAAGAAAAATTGTTAAAAATCAGTGATAAAGAAAATAATACTATTAATCCGTGGATAAAATATTCAAGGTCGAACTACTTCTTGTGTCCTTGTTATCTTCTTGAGAATTTAAATTTCAAATTATATTATTATTGATGACATTCCCTTCGCTTATTTATTCAAGCTCTACTGTCAGTGTTAGCTCGGTGTGAGAAATTGGAAAACAAATAACGACAAAATGAAAAGCGAAGAACGAAGTCGATAAATCTAAAAATCTAAGAAAGAAACAACATAATCTATCGCAATCACAGGAACACAATCAAAAATTCATCATCATCAAGACGAAATTCCGACCTAGTCTTGGGGCCACCTCAAAAAACACTAAATACAGTCCCACATAACAAGATACTCAATCTTGCAATCATTCTCATCTTGTCAGCCGAATGAAGAATTACCCCAGTCGACAAAGAAGAATGAAAAGTAGAAGAAGGTAAGGGAAAAAGATGATGTGAAGGTAATGGAAAACAGGGAATAAAGAACGATACAGGAGCACACGAGGAGAATTTGAAGAGAATGAAGGACAGGGAATAGATTTTAGAATAAGAATTTTAGGATATATCATAAGAGAAAGGGGAGAGAACGAATGAAAGAGAAATAGGAGTGAAATAACGAAAAAGAAGAAGAGGACAACGAAGGGTAAAGGGAGAACAGGGGTAAAAAAGCTATAGAAGATGGAAAAAGAGGAAGGGAGAAGGGGAAAGAGAGACGGAGGGGGGAAAAGGGAAGAGACCGTGGATAGCAATAAAAAAGTGAGTATTTTATAGAGGTTAATAAGGAATAGCTCATCTATCATTTGAGGTGTCAGAAAACTGTTGGAGAGATGAAAAAAGAACAGAGGAGTAGGTAGAACCAGATAAAGGAAGAAGTGGAAGGAACAAAAAAGGCACCTACCAAGCTGCTTCCTACCTAACTTCTATCTTCCTACCTACATATTTATCCTCTCTAAAAGAAAGGTAGGTGGAAAAATGAGGCAGCCTCCACAAAACGCTGGGAAACTTTTTGCTCTTATGTAGGAATGAATCACTAGCGTAGATAAAAGGGAATTCTGTTAGGCAGCGAATGAGAACAATCCTAGTTTATAATAAACTTCAGATATTTTTCATTTGAACTTTTTCCCCCCAGACAATCCTATCCTACACCTACATATTCTATTTCTTGTTGCAAAAATGCCATTCCTCGATTAGTAATTTAATAACCCAACTAAATGTATGACTTTGGACACGAATATTTGGATCTGAATAAAACAACTTAAAATATAAAACACACGAGGGAATATTAGCGAGAAGAACAAAATGCCTTTAAAGACTTCTGAGAATTGAGTCTTTTAACAAATTTCAAGTACCATAACATTCAATACCGTGAAAAAGAGGGAAAGACCACAATCTCGAGAATAGTTCCGTGTTTGGAACTACTCCCGGGGGTGTACTTAGTGCGATGAGGGATTTCGAAGCACTTTTGAAATTTCCTCACTTTGGTTTCTGACTACGCCGTACATTTGACTGTCTGTGATAATAGAAACAAAATTATGTTCTTAAGTATTTACAATCCCCCAAAACACGATTATTATTATTATTATTTTGTCCTTGTTTAACCATGGATTCATTTCATTTTCAACCATTCAAAAACGAGATTTAACCTAATCTAATATGTAACGCTGGAAAATGGACCAAAGTCCTGGCCGTTTAGCAAAAATAAACCCTTGCTGGTCTTGAAATAAATCACCTATGAAGCCAAACTTTTAGAATCTTCCAAATCGACTCAAATGAGACACACATCTAATTTATTTCAATATTCTTTCAGTTTGAAAACGAAATTATGATTTCGTGGTATGCCGCGCCACTGTGTGTGCCTCTCATACATAATAATGTGTTTAATGTTCGGGGCACTCATGTTGCTGAAATATTTAATAATCTGCTGAAATTGGGGAAAATTTATGACCCGAGATTTCCCTATTTTTTCCGCTCCTCAACATTTCTCAACACACATGCCCAATTCTGGGGCATTACCATTACTTATAAAAAACATTGCTTATTTTTCCCTACAACACCTTCGCTTCTATTTGTGAAAATTTCTGAAGGGTCTAAAGGAAAACCACTCCAATAACAAGAATATTTGAAAGAACTATTTATGAAAATTTAAAATAAGAGTACTCAACAAATGATTGAAAAAGAAGGAAATGAAAGAAACTACCCGCGTTAACAAATTGAAATAAAATAAAATTTGAGAAAGTGAAAATTTGAGCGCAGCGGTGAAAGTGTTAAAGTCCTGGAAACAGGTGGTAACATGTTGCACCAGCATTATGTTCACAAGTGTGAAGAAGCTCTTACTTTTTACCTACTTTCAGTACTATTATTTACTTTCTATTTATTTTCACCAACACCAGGGCAAATTTTCTTAACAGTTCTGTGAAATATGAGCTACATTACGTAATTATTTCTTTATTATTTACTACCCACATAAATACATACAAATAACTTCCTTTTTTGCTACATTACTGTCTTTACTAGATAGATAGAACCGTTCTAACATGCAAATAATATACTTTATCTGAATATCTATCTAGGAACTAGAATCCGCTCAGATTTTTACAAACAACCTATACAAAATCAAAATTGTATGTCCATATTTTTCTCATGTTGAATTGGGAACAATAGTACAACTAGTGTCAAATAAACATCCCACAAATTGTGGAAAACATGTCGTATTTGTCCCAAAATTGAAAAGGAACAAAATGCCTCCAAGAAATCTATCCTGTCCCCAAAAAAAGGTAATAAAATGGAAAAGGCGGCTGGACACAGAGCATTTCACTACATGTGAAAAGCCTTCAAGTATGAAAATACATAGACAATGATGGATTTTTACAATAACATAAAGTTCTGGTCAATTCAAATCTAAAATTATATTACTATAATTAAAGACATTCTTGATCATGGACATCATTACTCGTAGGTATAAGAATAGAAATTGATATAGGTACCTACATAATTTTCGAAGTTTCAATTCCAGAGCCTCCAAGAAATACAAAATACCCGAATCGCCATATAGATTTGGAGATATTTCTTAACAATATGACTTGATGTTTTTTATCTCCACAGTCACAACATTCAGGAGGTCACAATAGGAAGAAAAGATTTCAGCGTTTCTTTGTAGGAATTTTCTTTTCTGTATAAAAACAAGTTTGGTGGAGAACAACTCGACCTTTGGTGCGCCGTTTATCTGCAAAAAAAAAAAGTTAAGTTAGTTTACCTTAATTATAAAATTAACATTTCAATTCCAGTATTCCCATTTCAAATCTACAATTTTTATTAGGCCCTCATACTTGTTTGAAATTATCAGAAAACTTACTGGACTTCCTACTGTAAATCCTTCATTACCTTTTATCATTAAAAGATTTTTCTTGTTATTTTTCTTTATAAAAATCACAGATAAAAGCATCCCTATCCATAGATAAACGACTCTGAATTTTACGACTCTAAATGTATTTCTACATATTTTTCCAAATACAAACAGCGAAATACAAATTACTCTAAACTCAAATTAATAATCATGATTCATAAATAACTCTAACAATTAAGTATATTGACAGTTGACACTTGAGCGAGGAATAAGTCAAGTGACCCATTTGTCTAGATCCCGATATTAATCCTTCCCAGGATTATAATATTGAAGTCTGCCCTTTCCACGAATAATTTTCCGTTTATATTTCCACAAAACACCGCAAGATACGAGTAAAAGCAGCTTGGAATCTGATTACTATGTATCATAAGTCGTATGTTTATTCAAAGGTTTTTTTTTTTTTTTACAAAGCAGCTTGGAAATTATGTGTGTAGCTGGTGGGTTGACAAAGCCAAAAGAAAAAGGAAGAAATATCATTTTATATGAGTTATTTTTTTTACTCAGCTTTCATTTTCAATTTAATGAGGAATAATAATTCTGTCTCTTTATGAGGTAAGTAGGAATTGAAAAAAAAGACTTCTTGAACATGGCGTAGGTACGCTGAAGAATCCTACCTCCTACGACGAACGTACCTGTTATATACCTAGGTATGTTTGTGACATTTTTATCCACTTGTCTTAAATGTCCCTGAGTGGATTTCTCTTTTTATAAGAGGAGGAAAAAACGAAATATATCATTCCCCAATGAAGATTTTGGTTCCACATGAATTCATTTGGAGGTTTTCATCCCCACCTTTGGTCCGGAGGAAAACGTGAGTACTAAACATGTTCTTGATTCGTCACGCCAAATTAAGCAGCCACACAAGGATGTGGTTGGCCCTAATGTTGAGGAGAATAAAAAGGCAGAAGAATAAAAGGGAAAGAAGCAGGGAAGATGAAGGCTGCTCGTAAGGAACATAAAAGAGAAATGAAAAAGCTTCTTCAACTCGATGTTGGTTACGTTTAAATCGGATTACAATAATGAAATGATACTAGGATTGGAAGAGAAATATGCTTGACTGGAAGATAGGAGAGCTGAAGGGGCAAAACGAGTTTTTCTCAAACCTTCAGGGGTAATAAATCCCTATTTCATGCGTGACAGAGTCAAGGATAGATAGCCCTACGCAAATTGTATAAAGTTATGGCAGAAATCAAACACCCGTGAGGAAAACGACTTTGACTATTTTATGAATAATCTCATTATCCACAAACCATATTAAAATTGAATAATTGTAAATCCTTGATTTGCAAAAATCATTCTCCTTTGCTTTGGAAGAAAAAAAAAAAACTTAAACAACATGAACCACTAAAATTACCTTCAAAGAACACAGTGTCAAAATTTCAATCAGCAACTTCATACACAAACTCACATAAAATCAAATATTCTTACTATATCAACCCGATTTCAGTATTCAATTTCCGTACCAAGTCAAAACGTCAAAAAATTAAAACATCGGAATTACCTCTCAAAATATCTGATTTAGGTTTCGTCTTCGATGCGTAATAGTAATTGCTTAATGTCATTGTGTCCGCCTCCACCTTTACTTTCACGTCCACCTCCAATTTGCCTCCACCTCTCTTTTCACCTCCACTTTCACCTCCACCTCCATTTTCGTCTCCACTTTCACTTCCACCTCCACTTTTGCCTTCACTTTTACCTCCATCTCCACTTTCACCTCCACCCCCATTTTCACCTCCACTTCCAATAGGTTAGGTTGGATTGGGTTGGGTTGGGTTAAGTTAGGTTGGGTTGGGTTAAGTTAGGTTGGGTTAGGTTAGGTTAGGTTAGGTTGGGTTAGGTTAGGTTAGGTTTGGAATCATACAAAATCTCTCTTCTTCTTTATGTTAATTTTTTGAGTGCACTCAAAACCGAGTGAATCTTTGAGTGCACTCAGAAACGAGTGCACTCAAAGTAGAATGCATTGGAGACTTTCATTTCCACTTTCACCTCCACTTCCGCTTTCGCCTACACCTCCATTTTCACTTTCACCTCCACCTCCATTTTCACTTTCGTCTCCACCTTAAATTTTGCCTTCACCTCCATCTCCACTTTCGCCTCCACCCCTATTTCCGCCCCCCCTCCACTTTCGCCTCCACCCTCACTTTTGCCTCCACCTCCATTTTCGCCCCCCCTGTCCATTTTCACCTCAACCTCCATATTCGCCTCCACCTCCACTTTCATGTCCACCTCCACTTTTGCCTCCTCCTACTTTTTCACCTCCACCTCCACTGTTCATCTCCACTTTTCACCTCCATTCTGCCACCTGTCCATTAGGTTAACTTAGCTTATATTCGTTCAGGTCAGCTTCAGTAGGTTACATTAGTCTGCCTTCCTCTACTTTAGGTTCCAGGTTCGACTTGCATTCTCCACTTCAGCTCCACCTCCATTTGCGTCTCCACTTAATTTCCAGCTCCATTAGGTTGGGTTGGGTTAGGTTAGGTTAGGTTTAGAGTTGGTTGGTTAATTAGGTTTGGGTTGGGTTAAGTTGGTTGGTTGGTTAAGTTAGGTTGGGTTTGGGTTGGGTTAAGTTAGGTTGGGTTGGGTTAAGTTAGTTGGGTGGGTTAAGTTAGGTTTGGGTTGGGTTAAGTTAGGTTGGGTTGGGTTAAGTTAGTTGGGTGTGGGTTAAGTTAGGTTGGGTTGGTTAGTTAGGTTAGACGGTTGGGTTAGTTAGGTTGGGTTGGGTTAAGTTAGGGTTGGTGGGTTAGTTAGGTTGGGTTGGGTTAAGTTAGGTTGGGTTGGGTTAAGTTAGGTTAGGTTAGGTTAGTTCAGGTTGGGTTAGGTTGGGTTAGGTTAGGTTAGGGTTTGGAATCATACAAAATTTCGTCCTCTTCTTTATGTTAATTTTTTGAGTGCACTCATAAAACCGAGTGAATCGTTGAGTGCACTCGTAACACGAAGTGTTGCACTCAAGTAGGAATGCATTGGAGACTTTCATTTCCACTTTCACCTCCACTTCCGCTTTCGCCTCCACCTCCATTTTCACTTTCACCTCCACCTCCATTTTCACTTTCGGTCTCCACCTTAAATTTTGCCTTCACCTCCATCTCACTTTGGCCCTCCACCCTTATTTCCGCCTCCACCTCCACTTTCGCCTCCACCCTCACTTTTGCCTCCATCCTCCATTTTCGCCCCCCCCCCTGTCCATTTTTCACTACAACCTCCATATTCGCCTCCACCTCCACTTTCATGTCCACCTCCACTTTTGCCTCTCCTACTTTCCACCTCCACCTCCACTTTCATCTCCACTTTCACCTCCACCTCCATTTTGTTAGGTTAGGTTGGGTTGGGTTGGGTTGGGTTGGGTTGGGTTGGGTTAGGTTAGGTTAGGTTGGGTTGGGTTGGGTTAGGTTGGGTTGGGTTAAGTTAGGTTGGGTTGGGTTAAGTTAGGTTGGGTTGGGTTAAGTTAGGTTGGGTTGGGTTAGGTTGGGTTGGGTTAGGTTAGGTTAGGTTGGGTTGGGTTGGGTTAGGTTAGGTTAGGTTAGGTTGGGTTGGGTTGGGTTGGGTTAGGTTGGGTTGGGTTAAGTTAGGTTGGGTTGTGTTAAGTTAGGTTGGGTTAAGTTAGGTTGGGTTGGGTTAAGTTAGGTTGGGTTGGGTTAGGTTGGGTTGGGTTAGGTTGGGTTGGGTTGGGTTAGGTTAGGTTAGTTTGGGGGGGCTTAACCCCCCCCCCCCCCCCCCCTATCGCCGCCTATGATTGTGCAATTTTGACCCAGTTGTTTTCATTATACTGTAATTCAAACAGGGCTGCAGAGGAGAGGGGAAACCATCTTTTCCTCTATTTTCAGCTAATTTTACCTATTCTCATTTTTATTATTACGTCACTCAATTATTTCTTTTGTCCTTTTTTAATAAAATTACCAACTTTTCAGTGACATACCGAGAGGGCAACCATAGCAAATTGCTATTCCTATGATTTGAAAAATTACTATGGATGTTGTAGGTACCTACTTTTGTTTCTTTTTTAATTCTTCTTTCTTTGTACGAGTACCTATTTTTAATATTCCTTTTTAATTCCATTATTTTTTTACAATGCCTCCTTTCCCCCATAGAATTATGAAATTATGCACTATTGAAAATAAATAATTATCACCATGGAAGGAATTCTTCCATTTCTTTTTCTTCTTCTTCTACTCTTCTTCTTCTTCTTCTTCTTTTTCTTCTTCTTCTTCTTCTTCTTCTTCTTCTTGTTCGTCTTCTTCTTTTTTCTTCTTCGTCTTCAATTTGCCAACATTGATGAAGCGGAGACTGAGAGTTGGGTACAAAGTAATTTCAGTTGCTTCAATGAGCTTCATTTTGACCTCTTCGATTCTCTTTTGCCAATTTCCTAATTTGTAGTCTTCCATCACCTATTTTCAATTTGGAAATTCAGATATAAAATAAAATTGTCAAAAACGCTCTTTGATGTTTTCTTACTGATTAAAAAAAATGTTCAATATGAAGGAACGACTATAATAAGTACATAATCATAACTAACCCTTCATTAAAATATCGCTGTTCAAAAAGCTTAGAGCAAACAAGTGTGAGGTTGAGAGAAAATAGAGAGGAATAACATACTCGTATTTCAAAAATAAGCACAGACCAAATCAGAATAAAAATTTCCGGTAAAAATAATAGAGTGGGTACGGAGAAAACCAGGAATTTAGACAATGTAGAGATTTTCCAAGGAAAATATTTCGAGATAGAAAATGAATTCTAGGAATGTCAGAGAGAGAGAAAAATAGACATAATTGTGCACAGGAATAGTTGTTACATACAAAAAAGCAAGTTTCACAGTGTGCTTAGTAGTGGGGGTCTAAGTCGAGAAAAATTATATGAACGCCGTATTTCTATGTGAGTATGCAATGTGCAATGGATCAAAAATTAGTGGAGATGTCGCATTAACCCTTCACTTCTAATGCATAGATAATTGCTAACTACATACCGAAGTATGATTTTGATGTAAATTAGAAAGGACCCTAGTACTAAACAGTCCTTGGAATTTAAGGGTCGAGTACCTAACTTCTTTTTCCACACTGCCGGATATTTCATCCTAATCAACCGACTAAGGTACTAACTCGATTGAGTTCAAAACAGGGATCTTATCTTGTCTCTACTTTTTCCTATGTCCCTCAATTTTCTTCTCCTTTCCTTTTATCCGTACTTTCTATTTTTTTTATATGTATAGGTATATAACTACATAATATACATTGAAATTTGTAGATTTTTTTCTTCCTCCGTATTTATCTTGTACCTATCTTTACAAGAAAATTTCTTACGCCTAGCACCTCTTTACCTTTTTCTCGATTTATATTGTTCTTGCTCTCAGAGGCATTTGTTTTGATTTTTCTACCAGAAGATCAAAAGATTTCGTTTGCAAGCAAAATAGTTGATGTTATAAACGCTGTAAATTTATTAAATATGTATAGAGTTAGACTAGGATAAATGCTGAACACTTGTAATACCGGTATTTCCTAATTCCCACGTAAGGATATTCAAAATTTATCAAAAGACTTGACAGTTTGTACATTAACAATTTTCATCATTTTGCATTTTTTTCCACCTACCTGCTCTCTGTTGAAGATGTATTCCATTAAATATAAAAGGTAATCCTTAATATTAAAAAAAATATATATATATAAAAGAAAAGGTTAGATACCTATCACTCGAAGGCATCCAAATACTCAGAACGTGAGAAGAGATTGAAATTTTTTTTTTTTTTTTTTTTTATTATTAATAACGTGGATATTTTCCTAAGAATTCTATCAGAAATTATTTCATTAATATTTCCCGAAAGACTGTTGGAGGTAGTGCTTGTACATACCTACGTATTAGTTGATTAGATTACTAATACATATTATATTATCTTTGTGATTTTAATTTTTTCTCCACTGAAATTTTCTCTGTCTTTAACATGAAATAAAATTCAATCATGTTAATGTACTCTATTTACAAAAACAAAGAAATCTATGTACCTACAAGTTTGGTTCGTACAGTAAAAAGTCACAAGAAGGGGAGTTTATAAGACTGAAAATGAAAGAGTTTGATATGCATTTGAGCAGAACATCTAATATCCTCTTCTTCTTGTTTTGCTTTCTGAGGACTCTCCAGACAAATGGTACCCCAGCTATTCTTTTATTTTTGTTGAAACTTCTTTCTGTACCGAATAAAATGGAAAGAAAAATGGTCTCAGAAGAATAGTAGAACTTTCAGACTTGTATTGGATCAATGAGGTATAAGTAAAAAGATATACTCGTGCACGTACAAAGAAGGAGAAAATAACATTTCAAAGAAATGGACAGAAACAGCAGATAACAAAAACTGCAAAATATCCGGATTTGAAACAGAAATACCAAATCCTGAAGATTTCTCTGTCGTCGAGCAACAGGAAATTTTCTTTCTCCATTTCTCAGCTCTGCATAACCCAACGATACCACACCAAAAACTTTGTCATCAATATGCTTTTTTCTCCAACACATTTTAAATTTTAATTAAAAAAAACTGTAATTAATATCCCCCAACGCAACGCTGCGTTGAGGATAAAGAGAAAAAAAGTATTTTTTTTGTTACTAAAACAAAAAGTTTCACTTTGCAGAGAGAGAAAAAAAACGGTGAGAGTGAAAGAGAAGTACTCTGATGACAGGGAGAAAGTAATGAGGAGGCAGAGGGAGAGATGGGAATTGAGAAAGAGGAGATTTGGGGGTGGGAAGTAAAGGTTCAATTATTTTACAACATTTTAAAATGGTGCGTGTCAGGGGTGTGTAAAAATCACTACTTGTTGCTCTTCGTTACGTGTTGGCTTTCTGTCCTATTTCGTGTTTTTTGAAATGTTTTGTACTTGGGGTATATTTTGTGCTGGCTCCATGGGGATATCGAGTGAAGAGAGGAAGGAGGTGGGAGAAGAAGTTTTGAATGAGGAATGGACGCAGAGGAGGAGATAAAGGGCGATGAAGGATAAGTTGGGGCCTACGTTTTGCATGCATGCTTTGCAGAAATTCATTAATTAATAAAATAATTATAATGACCAAGTATAAAGTTGGATAAATTCTCTTATTCTTATCTCACTCATTAATTTACTCCAATACCGCCAAACAAGTGCATTAGTCCTCCTTTTTGGTGACTTTACTTACTCAAATTCAAACAAAGTTTAAGGGTATGCCTAAATTAAACTAATTAGACCTAGGTTCTTGGCCATTATTTAATTCAAATGCTATCAAAAACCAGCTGATCACAAAGTTTGGTCGAAGTATTGCCTCTTCTTTTCCCCACACAGTACCCAGTATTCCCCCAGGCTTTTCACACAATATTCGCTTTTCTCACATCTGCGTTACACATTTCCTCAAAGGCTGTATTGATTCGAAAACAAACGCTGGTTTTGACTAACACGAGTGCTCTTGCTAATGAAAATATCATTCAACGAGTCGAAAAATAAAAAATGTGGGAGTTTGTGCAGGCCTGATCACTTCTGCTGAGTTTGTAAAACATTTTTTGTTCCTTCTTCCTATCTGGTTCGCCTCGTTTTTCAAGTATGCCTTTCAATAAAAATTGTCCGTGGATGGTATTTTGAAGGACAGCATCCAGTTAATATTAAAATAACATTAATATGTACATTTAGAAGAAAATAATCCCGTTTTATCTCAGGCCTTCCTTTATTTGATTTTGTGACATTTGATGAAACACTGAGAACATAATAATAGTCATGATCATAAACAACCTCACGAGAAATGTCATTCTGGCTGATGTTTTCCCCAGAAGCGTATATTACATTCTATCTATAGCTCTTCTAAAAAAAGTGAGGTGAATATACCTTCGTATATTTTGGTGAAGGGGATTTGTTGGGGATGTCGCGTCCACTCTCTAGCATAAAAAGTAAGTGGTATGCTTTGTTTGATCCCCTCTCGTATCAGGTATCCTCTGATACTTCAGAAATGTGTATATAAAGTCTATTTTTAAAACATATGAGTACTAAGCTGCTTTTGAAAAAGTAAAATATATTCATAGGCGTTTTTTCCACTCGATCCTGCATAATCCTCTTGCGTTGCATGGAAGCAATATCTAAGTATTTCTAAGCTAGGGTCATACTGGGTACTGCTATTATAGGTATTAGAATCATATAGGTTATTGATTGTCTTTTTGTTGTTTTATTTTACTGTCAATATTGAACTTAGTGTAGAAATTTGTACCTAAGCAAATAATAATTTTATGTTTGTTATTTTGCTCACTAGTCATTCAGCACCTAGGAATAATAAATAAACTTGCGGTCATAGGTAAATGAAAACGGTACTTCTCCTGATAATAAATGACAATGGAACACTCGTAATAAATATCAACTATGTACCTATATTTTGACACTAACTTATAATTGACGTTAAACCTAATAGAAAACTAACTGTTATTTATGAATGCGAGTAAAGTGACTATAGTGATGGTAAAATATTACTTCTTTTCTTATAACACAGTCGAGCAAAGTGAAAGGAAGAAGATGCTTCCAGTTTGCAGTACATTATTAGAAACAAGGGTACTTGGATATAATATTAGAGAGTTGAGAAAGAATGGTAGTGCACTCCGTTGAAAGTGTCATCATGGGACATAGTGGCTATTTATTAATAGGAAAAAGAAAAAACTGAGGAAACAACATGGAGGGAGGAAAAACTGTCAACTGTCTTATAAAAATTACCTCCGGGGGGAGGAGAAAGCTTTTCACGTGAAGGAAATGTCTAACAACCTGCGGGAGGTCCACAAGCAGGTTCCCTTGTCCTTTGCAATCTATTCGTTACTGCCGTATTTGTTTTGTTTTCACAGGGTTGTCATAGAAGTTGGGTTGGGTTAGGTTAGGTTAGGTTGGGTTGGGTTGGGTTAGGTTAGGTTAGGTTAGGTTAGGTTGGGTTGGGTTG
>NW_007377540.1:118612-171376 GCF_000475195.1 Diaphorina citri | reverse complement strand
CCCTCTCTCTCTCTCTCTCTCTCTCTCTCTCTCTCTCTCTCTCTCTCTCTCTCTCTCTCTCTCTCTCTCTTTTCCTTAGCTGAAAAAAATTAAGTAATTTTTAAAAATGTACAATCTTGTAAACAGAATAAGGAACAAGGGACAAAGTCAGAGGAAAATGTAAGGAGATGAAGCACACGGTGATTGCACATTGCAAGTCCTGAGGCCCTTGCTATGAAATCTCCAACAATCTTGCTCTCCACTCTGGCAAATCTCCGTGGGGAAAAGGTTGAAGGTTTTTTATCCCTTTTTACTTTCTTCTATTCCTTCTGTACCTTAGTCCTTTGCAGGAATAAGTCCATCCGAGATTTAAAAGTGAACTGGAAGGGTTCTGAACATTATTTTTCCTGTTTCCATACCTTCACTCTGGGTATGCGTTTTATCAAAGATATGATAGCATGATGGGCAAGTAGACTCATATATCAGAAGAAGAAAAATAGAGAGATACGAAAAATTCTGGAAGGAGAGAAAAGCGATACCGAACGTCATAACAATAAATCTCTCTCTCTCTCTCTCTTTCTTTCTCTCTCTCTCTCGCTCTCTCTCTCTCTCCATTACCTCGAAGAATATTCCTTAGCAACAAAATTCCTTACTTATCAATTATCCCGGAGGGTCAGAAAAATTATGGTTCCATCGATTCCGAATAAAAAGAAATAAATGGAAGGCATAAAAAACACTTTTTTTTTACATTCCTTATTTCTTTGTTTGCTGACCTTTTTTTGCCTTTATTTGTTTAAATAAGAACTTATAAATTTATTGAAGCAACAAGACTGAGAGGGGAAGAAAGTGTGGAATAGTAATAAAAATTAAGAAAGATATTTTCGTCAAATGTAAAGGAGTTTTAAGTGGGACGTCTTAACCTAATGTGAGACAGTCAAAAAGAGACTCAAAGTGGTATGAAAAAATATAGAGAGGAAATAAAAGCAAGGAAAGAATATACAGAAAGGGTTTTTGTGGGGGAGGGAAGAAGAAAGAGGGATTAAAAGGGAGAAATTGAGGAATGAGAGTGAGTAAGAGAGTAATTTTCATTTTCTACTTAAATATGATGAAAGAGGAGCTTTCTATGTTCACCCCCCTCCTTTGCTCTATTTTGTCCTCTTTTACTCTCTTTCGCTGTCTGCTCTCTCGCTCTCACTTGTACTGAGTATAAACATTGGAGAGAGAGGAACACACACACACACACACACCAAAAACACAAACATACAAATACACTCTTGTATCCTCAAAAATGAATAGAGAAGGAATGAAACTTTAACATACATTGAAACTAAGAGAGAGAGAGATACGAGCGACAGAGAAGAGAGAAAGGGATGAGGGAGAGAAGAGAAATGGGAGCCACAGAAAGGAGAGAGAGGAGGATAAGGAGAGATGGAGAAAACTGTAGATAGGTAATACCGACCTCAACATTACCTTCACCGAAATATCTCTTGATTAATCCCAGGTATTTCACCTTTCAATCAACCATAAGAAAGAGGCTTTTAGGTTCTCCCTGCTCTTTATTTTCATCTCTCTCTCTCTCCCAAGAGCTCTTCTCCTCTCTATGTATCCTTTACGTCTCTCTCATCATCTGTCTCTCCCAACATTCCCGAATATATCAGATAGTATGGTGGATACTAATTATATGGATGATGGATACTAATAATTAGTTCATAAAAGTCCCACTAGAGTGGGATTTCTGTCCTGCCATTTTTCCTCACATCACATAAATCCCACAGGAAAATTAATTTCCCACTAACTTTTCCTCTTTCCTTCTCCCTTCTTTCGCTCTCTCAGTCTCTTACCCTTCTCAGGTAATAAATCTTGAAGAGAGAAAGAGAAATTGCTACGTGTAATAAAAGAAATCTTACAATTGTTCAGCCTTATCTCTTATCAGATGAAAATATTTGCTTGAAATGTAACATGGTAAGGGGGAAAAAGCCTCTCTTTTGGTTTAAGAACACTCACAGATCAGTTTACATAACAGAAATACAGGTAGGTAAAATTACAATACATTTCATGGTGCTATTTAAAGAAGAGTTCAGTGTTTCCCTTGGACTTTCTGCAAAAGCCTCTTTCAGTGGAGGAAAGGCCTTTTTCAGTCCAATCATTTTATTCTCGAGGCAAATCAGTCACAACGATTTTTTTTATTCAATTATGATTTTATACAATTTTTTATTCAATTATTAACGATATTTTTTTTACCTGTATTTCATTAGGCTCATATTTCCTTATTATTTTTTCTCTTTGTTCTCTTCTTATTTATTTAATAGCGAGCTGATCTGAAAGGTTTCTTTTCAAAATTTCTTGAAATCAAGCCACGAGGACGAGACTTTATGAATTGATAAAGAAAAAAAAGAAGAAAGGAGAGAAAAAAAGAATACAAGAAGAGAAAAGACCCCCTGAAAAGTTGTGCGAAGAAATTCTACAAATGAACATTAAATAAAGAAATCGTGAAAGTTTTTTTTTTTTACTTCTTTTTTGACAAAAAGAAATCCTCAAAGGAAAGAGCTATTAGAATTAGGAGAATAAAGGAAATAATAATAAACAAACAAAAAGTTTTCTTTATTTCTTGATATTTATTCTTAATTCGATCTCCACCACTTCGTTGTTGAAACATTTTTTTTTTTTTTTTTTACCGTTAGTCTTTTGGGGCATCTGTTTAGCGAAATTAAATCATCAATTAAATCACCTGTCCTAAACTCAAAATCCCAAATTTCTGAATGTTATTTTTTACATAAATAAGTAAACGATAAACCTATTTTTGTTCAATGTGTGCGCTATGCACGTAAATACCAAAACGGATTCATTTTATAGCACATCAAAATTCTCAGTGTTCTATCTCCGGTTGAAAAATCTAAACAATGATCAACAAACACCTTCACACCACACTGACAACTGACAGCAGTCGACACACTGTCCCACGTTTGATATTAGAATACATTTTGAATGAGTTTTTCTTCTAGTTACCTATCTACCTACCTACTTTTGAGTTCCTACAACATTCAACAATTACGAAATTACGAATACATTTAAAATTTATCCTTTCATTCCCTCAGAAAATCTCTCACACCCACCCTCACTTCACTGTCAAACTCAAACTCACAACATACGTAGGTAGTAGGTACAACTGGCAGGAAAAATAGGAGCGAAACGCGAGCAATTCTGTCAGAATCAAAAACAAGCAACAGATATTTCTCGTATTTGCAACAAGAAGAAATTATGACCGAGTTTTCTCAACAGGAAAAGCTGTTGCGTTTATTTTAATGCTTAAACGTTACAAGGCGAGAGTTGCTTGGAGAAAGAAGTAGAAACGGAGAGCAAGATTGTGAGGCAATACAAACATGGATTTCAAAAACAAACAGCAATATCTCTCGAGAAAATGTTGCTGTATTTATCTTTTCCCCTTTATCTCTCATCATATTCTTCTTATCTTATCTTTTTTGTCTTCTTATTTTTCCTGCTTTCCCTTTCGTTTAACTTTTCCTTCGTACTTTGTAACCTTCGTTCTATTCCAATCAAAACCTTCAGGGCGTATGTAATAATATCCGAAGCATATTTCCATAGTCAGAAATTGAATTCATACTCGTACCTATTGATTGAGCTTTATCACAGGGAAAATTATTACGACCAGTACAGATGACAATGAATACCTATATTTCATCAAAAGACCACTAAATCCAGCAATTAAAAAAATCCATAGGCCGGATCAAACTCAAACAGCTATTTAAAGAAACATTCTATTTGAAACTTATATCATAAGTAAGCACAGTAAAAAACAAAAAGTACATAGATTAATAATTATAATTACATAAAAACTGAAAATGTGTACAGACAAGTGATATTGTTGTCGTTAATCTATCCGTACCCATTATAAAGTTTGTGGAAATAGTATCTATACCTTACAACATTATCGGAAAGCACAATAAAGAGAGTCATGTAACTGATAACTCTGTATAAACTCATCAATTTACGAAGAGCTACTTAGTAATTATTTCAGACTAAGCATGCATTGAAACCAAACACTTTTAAAATGGATCAGTTTTCAAGTGGTAAAAGGATGCTAGTTTTAGATAACGGATTTTACTATCAGGTATTTTACTGATTTGCTGATGAGGCAAAGCGCAACGGCTGTAATAGAAGCACTTCTTTGTTTATACCTACTCATTTATTATACAAAGTTATAAAATGCATAATGATTATGTTAGAAATTTAATGCTTGAAATTTTCTGCTTAAAGGCGGAATTTCTCTGTCCATTTTTGCACTGGTGATCCATTAGCTTCATCTAATAAGCTGATGCCTATCCTAATATTTGCAAAACAACAATATTAAAATGAAGAATATTAGTTTTATTTCTATGGCTAATCAAAGAGAACTAGTACAAAAACAAAGGTCTTTTAGCGAGCATTCACCCTGATCCCTAATATCAAGAAGCTGTATTATTAGTCTAGGAAAGAATAAGAAAGGATAAAAATCTATTTCCTCCTATGTACAAAAATCCCCATGATAAGATGAGACCTTATGTCCCCTACAATGTAAAACTTGCTTACTTAAGCCATTATTTATAATGGAACGCTCTCTCTAAGCCCTCAATAATCACACAGGGAGCACAAAAAGTATTGAAAAAGCTTTGAAAGCAAAAACAGAGGAATATGGGAAAAATCATGAAATAAAAGAGAAGGCATTTGAGTAATATAATACTGTTTTATTATAACTATTGATCGTTAGGCGTGTATATCTATTGAAGTATTGATACAATAGAATTAACTCTAATATTGAATACCGTTGTATGAATTATTACATACATATTGTATCTAATAAATATGTAAAGTAAAAATGTTTTCGTGTTGTAAGTATATTATAAAGATTTTGTTATTATCCAGTTGTTTTTGTTTGAAAGTTTAGCCAAATTTTCCCAAGTCTGCGTAAGCTGTACAAGGCAAATTTGAAGTTTGATATCAACAACTACCTATACTCGTTATTATGTCTGTGTTTGATTAATATTTTAAGCCTTTCATGAAGAATACAAGGATAACTATCAATGAAACTATTGGATGATCAGGTGGAGATACTTTCAAACTTCACGACTTTTCAACCACCCTGCCATAACGAGGAGTTATAACAATACGGAGAAGAAAAGAAAGCAAAAACACACACAAAGAGGAAACGTTGAAAGCTCAAAGAGCACTTGAGTGGCTCTGAAAGTACAAAATAAGGTTACAAATCATCTATTCCAATGGGGCGCAGTAAAGCGAAAGCCACTTTGACACAAGATCTTTTCGAAAAGAGCCCTCTTTCAGAATTTATCCGTCGAAAATATTACATACCTTCAAGTAACATTGCTCAAAATTTTCTCCTTTCGGAGAGGAAGCAGCTTTTTGTTTGAGATCTTGAGAATAATACGAAGAATACGCCTACGTAAGCATTTGAGAGAAAGGAAAGAGAAAATTGTTATATCTTTACCGTCAGGATGATTTGAGGACCAAAAATCAGTGGGCAGCTTTTAGTTGAGTTTTGTGTAAAGGAAATTTATATTTTATCCAGAATGGCTATTTTTCCAGGAATATTGTGGTCCATGATCTCATTGTTTAGTTTAGACCCTAGAGCACTCTTGACTCTTCAGAGATTTTCCGTTGAGAAGCCTATTTATTTTACATGTTTTCTTTAAGTCTGTTTCTTAGATATTAGAACCTATTACTGAGCCAATTGCCTAAAACTAGAACTCCTCTGTTTATACTGTCAGAACGAGACTCAAGTTTAAGTCCCTCTGCTCCAAGAGTCTGACAAAGGTGAAAAACTGAAAAGGTTGTCTAGTTTTCAACATTTTATGGGTTTTATTCGAGGAATTATTTTCCTTGTTCTCCTTAAAATTCTCCTAGGAAACGGGGGGAACCTTTTTATCTCTTTTGCGATGACAATATTTGTCACGTTTAAAAATCAGTTCCCTTGAGGTTACGAATGTTAAACAATGTTGAGCGTGGACATCACTTGAAATGGTCGGTTGTCATTTGGGAACAAGACGTGATGGTGAAAATAACCGCCATAATACTTTTTGTCCACATTGAAAATTGACTAAAAAAGGGCCTTGCTACGCGTAAAGGGGGTATGACTTAAGATAAAGAGCTATGACTGAAAGGCATCATGAATTCCAATCGCATTCTATATATCTCTCTCCATTATCCTAAATCAGAAGATGCTTTCCTCTTCATTTTCCAGGAACGAATTTTCCACCGGAGTATTTTATTTGACTACTGTGAATGTAGCTTTCATGGAAGGTAAGTTATCAATAAATAACTAACTTTGTCCTGCTACTCCCAATACCCATTCCACAAACCAATTTTCAAAAACAAACAATTAGGTGGCTTCCCACGAGTTCCTCTCGTTGGTAATCACGAATAAGAGGGAAATTTGTTGACACAGGGGAGTATCGAACCCGCAACTTCTCAATCGTAAGTCGGACAGTTCTAGAAGTAGCACCATTCGATTCGGCGTGAAAAATCACATAGATTAGAATATTCACATCCAAATGACCAAATGTTTTCGATGTCTCTTACCGTTTACGAAATAAGGGTTAAGCACAATGACTTTGGTTAATATCTGGATGGGTGACTATCCGATTTTTACTAAATTGTTACAGTCGCGTCCTTGGACCATACCGGTATATCATACCAAATTTCATCGCTTTATGACTAACCGTTCTTGAGATATTTTGTATACCACCTTTGCCCACTGAAGAAACATTGACTTTGGTTAAAATCTGGATGAGTGACTATCCGATTTTAACCAAATTGTTACAGTCGCGTCCTTGGACCATACCGGTATATCATACCAAATTTCATCGCTTTATGACTAACCGTTCTTGAGATATTTTGTATACCACCTTTTCCCATTTAAACCTGTAGTACACACATACGTGCGTGCGTGCGTACATACATACATACGTACACACGTACGTACATACATACATACGTACAGACCATGGGCTGAAAACCACTTTTTTGGAATCAGGGCACCCCGAAACGGATATTTCCACCCATTTCCCGATTTTGAAAATTTGGACCGATTGCAATACTTTCTCATTACCTTGTATAGGTTCCCTATACGTAAAGGTAATAGAAAGTAAAAATGGAATGAAAATATCTAAATTTGAAAATAGGTATAAGTACCTAAGCTGATACCTATTGAAAAATAGTGATAACAAAATGCGTAGATAGGTACCTATTCGATCTCTTTGAGCCCCTAACCCAAATCCCTATGGTAATAAGCTCACAGCGCGTCGTGCGATATTGGTAGATGACGTCATCACGGGAGTACAGTGTTGTCGCTAGGTATGATATCGGCGTGCTTGAGACTCTCATGTTCCGAGAGCTGTATCTCACGATCTAGTGAACGCATTTTCTTCGTTTTAGTCTCAATATTTTTTTTAATTTTTATAGTTTTTTCTGGGATAATAAAAAAAAATCATGAGAATCACCAATTTCACCACCAACACAAACCGCCGCTATGATAACAACAAGTACGAAAACAACAACAAACAATTCAGAAAACACATCACAAGAAAAACGTCGAGGGAAATGACAATTTCAACATAAAAATGATAAATATATAAATAATGACATTATAAGCTTACAAGCAACAAAAATGGAGTGACACAGAAAAAAAAACTAATGATAGAGAAGAGGGGAATGGAAACGAGTTGAGAAAGGTTGATAAAGAAGTGGAAAGAAAATGAAGAGAAGAAGGATGCGAATGGAAAAGCTGCAGATTTCAGATGAAGAAGAGAAAAAGAATTGAGAGAAGGAAAGAGAAATAACTCAAATCAGCCTGTACGCCACATTTCACAGAGAATACGAACGACGAGTAGGTATAATGTACAGAATTCTTTCTTGGTGTCTTCTATTTTATATAAATAAACAAAAAAAATCTCTCTAGATAAGAAATGTAGAAAAATTGCGAGAGAGACACTTAGAAAATGATGATAATAAGGCTTTTGAGGGAGAAAAAATACTGCTGAGGCGAGCAAGGAAAGAAAGAAAGCCGTAAAAATAGAAGTTCCTTTAAAAAATATTAATAGACAGTTGAAAATTGTTGAAAAATTTTCAGAGATTACCTCTACTCTCAAAGAATGGAATATATCCTGCTTAGTGCTAGAAAAGAGACTGAAAAGTAGGTACTTTAATATGGAAAGAATAACAATGTAAAGGAAAGTACATAAAGCAATAATACACATGCGAACGCTTGAGAAAATAGAACAAACGTTACGACAAAAGATAAAGAAACCAATGAAGTAAGAAAGTGGATTAAAATAGATCAAAGAAAACGCAACATGTGAATCTTGTGACAAATAATGCGGAAAATTAAGAAGCGGAAAAGAGGAAGGAAAATTAATACTGAAAAATAAATCTCAGGCAATCTTCGTGCAGCCTAGGTATCTTCTTACGCTCTTGAGAAATTCTATGTAATCATGTGATCTTATTTCTTGGGATGCACTACATCATGAACATTATAAACCATTTTTTTTTTTTTTTTTTCGAGGTAGGTATACCCAAAGGATTCAAATTGTTCTCCCACCACCATCACCATGAGAGTTAGCTACGGTCAAACCAGTCGAAATGTTCAGAGAAAAAAAAATCATATTGTTTCCGTTTCCGGGATAATTGATTTTACCAGATACCAGATGGTACCTGATGGATGGGAATTAAAAAATACAAGTAACTCGTTGAAAACCTCTCCTAGTCATATCCTGTAGCCTGTAGAGCTCCAGCCACTCCAGTTGCCTCATGCGAAACATTTCACTTATGGTTCGAGATGATACAACAATAAATATAGATAAACAAATCTGAAGGGAGAGATGGAAAGAAAAGAAAGACAGAGAAAGTGAAGCGAAAGATCTGAGAAAATATAATCCGCCATAATAGGAAAGGAGAAAGAAAAAGGAGAACCAAAGGGAAAACGCAGCAAGAGGAAAAGATCGGAATTAGGGAAAAAGCGTGGAATAGAATAGGGGAAAGGAGAAAGCCAGAATGATTGAAAATTGAAAATTCGTGTTTCCAAAGAAAATAAGAAAGGAAAAAGTTTCCCCGGAAAAAAGGAACCCCGTTTCTCGCTGGTTTTCGTGTGAGATGTGTTTTGAAGAGAACATGAAATAAAGTTAAGATCCCATTACCATAATTGTGATATTGTGCTTTACCACACGCGTAAGCGTACACCGCCGCGCACTATCTTGCAACTCATGGATTAGCAGTAATGCCGGGTTTAATACTTTTCTCCGAAATTAATATTTATTTAATTCACTCACACACCGCGACTTTTGAGAAAAGCTTGTGTGCCACTGAGATACTCTCTTTCTTTGAGATAATATATTCTTCTTTCACTCTATTTTTTTGCTTTATTCCGTACCTATTAACTTGTTCCCGAATCTAATCCTGGATATATTAGCTTTATAATTAAATAATACCTATTCAAATCTAGCTTTATCACATATTACACGTGTAAGCAGATAATCTTATATTATAAGAACAAGAACTCATTCACAGTTCACATTTCATAGTTCACACACTGATCGCTCTATCTCTAGAACCACAACACCTAGAAAGCTGAAATTTGGTAGGAATATTCCTTTTATGGTCTAGGTGTGCAATAAGAAAGGATTTTGCGAAAATCTAAACCGATCCTGAGATACATATGATCAATTTTTGATCGCTGAAATCTCCATAAGAAATACACAGAGTGCAGAGACTGCGGGAGAGAAATGTTCCGCTCTCGACCAACTTTTTGAGTTTCGTTTATGTTTTTAGTTTGATAAATACAAGTTCGGCCATGCCTTTTCCAGAAGTTTGGCCATGCCTCGGGATGAACTAGCGGGCTTCCGGAGCGAAGCGACGGAATTCAGCTAGTCTTATATTATAAGAACAAGATCCATTCACTCATTCACAGTTCACATTTCACATTTCACACACTGATCGCTCTATCTCGAGAACCACACCACCTAGAAAGCTGAAATTTGGTAGGAATATTCTTTTTATGGTCTAGGTGTGCAATAAGAAAGGATTTTGCGAAAATCTACACCGATCCTGAGATATGATCAATTTTTGATCGCTGAAATCTCCATAAGAAATACACAGAGTGCAGAGACTGCGGGATAGAAAACTTTTCCTCGCTCGCCTAATATTTGAGTTTCGTTTATGTTTTTAGTTTGATAACTACAAGTTCGGCCATGCCTTTTCCACAAGTTTGGCCATGCCTCGGGATGAACTAGCGGGATTCCGGAGCGAAGCGACGGAATTCAGCTAGTACCTAATAAAGCTACTATAAAATATAAAGCTTTATTAGGAAAGGTTAGGTACTATTAGAAAGGCGATGCTATCTAAAATCTGAGTTCAATTTCCGGAGGGGTCGAATAAATATTTTCAGCTCTAGACTCGGATTTCAGGTTGCACTCGGTCTCAAGAGGACAATTGAGTAGGTGCGCATGTTAAAACAATAATCGATGACTGATTAGAAGAAAGCATAGAGCTAATCACTTAATGAAATACATCACATACCTATTTAAAATTGTTAGCATAAAAATCGCAAATTGGAATGTTTTAGTGAGATAGGTACGAGGGAGTTTTTACTTTCCATAGGCGGGAGAATTGAGTACGCACAAGAGAAAAGGGGCTTTTCATTAATTTTTATTTTTTACCGGAAAAATTGTCCATGAGCTAACGCGAAACATTAGAATTCAATTTTTCAATTTGTTTTTTTCTATAGGTATTTTAATGGTTAATTTCCGGACATCATCAGTTATTAACGGGGGAGAGAGATTAATGAAATAATTCAAATAATGTACAACATGTGCCGGCAGTATGGACCTATCTATGTAATCGTATATCGAACAGTTCCCGAGAATTCCAAGGTACTTTTTTTACATACCTACTATTCTACCCTCAAAAATTGGGGCCTATAATAATGAATAGTAATATGACTCATATGGGTAAAATGCTAGGTATTTATTTTTTGTATTTTTTCAAATTTTTACTAAGAAAATAAAAATCTTAAACAAAGTATCTCTCCCTACGAGTATTGTATTGAACAAAGTATTCAAACTAGGTACTCCAGTTTCTTTGTAGACCTTGATTCTTTGATAATAAATAATTATGACCCTATTATGTTGCTATAACATGTTATGTTGTGTAGTGCGAATGATGACGTCACATGTTATCCCCTCAGGTAGGTAAACGATGCGATGTTAAAGAACCGGTATATTCATAATCGTTGTTGCTTAACATTTCTATAACTAATTTTACCCTCCTCGATCACCAAGCCCGGCTAGCTCAGTCGGTAGAGCACGAGACTCTTAATCTCGGGGTCGTGGGTTCGAGCCCCACGTTGGGCGAAACTTTTTGGTTAGTATTTTATTTTTGTTTTAAAAACAAGTTATATCTTTGTCAGTTTATATAATTTGAATTTGTAGATGATTTATGATGGTTCTTTTAGAAGAAGGGGAGGATATGATAGGAGCTATTCTGGAGGAGAATATGATTGATTATGGTTGTTCTTCTGGAAGAGGGTTTGATGGTGGTTTTTCTGGAGGAGAATTTGATGGAGTTTCATCTGGAGGAGGATTTCATGGTAACAATAACGATTGTGGTGGTAATGACAATAGTGGTGCTAATAACGATTGTTGATGAAGTAACAAGAGAAACGAAAGAACCATTCATAAAAAGAACCAGAGATAAAACAAATGAAGATATCGTCGCAAATAACAATCTTGTCCAATATCCAAGAAACAAAGGAATGAGGATAATGTGCGGAACACAAATTGTACAAAAAAAAATATATATATATATATTCTAATCTAAATATCTAAATCATGATTTATTTGTGGTGAAGCTGAGAGCTTCTTCACAATTTTTGTGGATATCACAGCATTACTAAGAACCTCCTGTACTATTTCTAACATATTATCTATAATTTTTCTTTTTACTCTGGTAATGCCGCCACTGGTCGCTACTCGATTAAAGTAGCTACTGAATATTCCTCACGAGGCTGAGTGCACTCGGCCATATTTTTTGTTAAAGCAAACAAAAAATATATATATGTAAAGTCCGATGAGCGGTAAATCCTAGGATTTACCAGATCGTTTGGTAAAAGTCCGAAATAAAAATCTTCTCCGGACTTTTACCGGTTATTTTCGGTAAATCCTAAGGTTTCCCAACGCAACTTGGTAAATGTGCGAAATCATATCATTTCGGACTTTTACCAAGACACAGCGGGAAATGTAATTTGACATTTATTATTTTCTATTTTAAGATGCTGCAGGTGTTCAAACCTCTTACTTTAGTAGACCAGCCATGTCGGGCTTTTACCGTAATATATAATTAATAAAATATACATAGATGTATTTTAATTTCAATTTACAATATGTAATTTCTATTTATTTATTTATTTTTCTTATTTAGATTTCTCTAATACTCATGAATCTTTTGTTAGACATTTGAAAGCTCTACTTTTTCCTACTGACTAATGCTTCGTGAACATGTATTGAACCTTTTTATTATTTGTTAATTTGTCACATAAGTACTTTTTTCTTTGTTAATTGAAATTCCAGTAGTTATAATGTAATTGGGGATCGGTACCTGCTTTATTGTAATACCGATTACCTGTATTGTAATTACTCAAAATAAAATTGAAATTGAAATTGAATAATCACTCATTTATTGAGGTATTTCGCATATACATAGGCTCACAAAAACAATATGTATAGGTATTTGTTCCACGTTGAATCTTGAATATTACTTCTTCTGTGTTGTAGGTGTAGGTACTAGTTGACATCCATGCTCAAACATTTTCTAATGATGGAGGTTGTCGACAAGATGACAGATTTCTGACACATTCCAATTAGATACTCAGGGTTCTTCAAGCCGCAGGATTCCAAGGCAGACTTCAGGTTTTTGTGAATTAACCCATTAGCACTTATCACAATAGGAATGATTGATACAGATGACTGATTGTATATTTGAGCTATCTTCTGTTTTAGATCTTGATACTTTCTTATTTTTTCAACATATGCATCATGTATATTGTCGTCCAGTGGTATTGTGACATCGAATATGATGGCTTTTCTTTCCTCCCTTTATGTTATGCAAGCTTTGACCCTTTGCCATTGAAAAGTTTTTCAGTGCTCTTACCCAAAGCCTCCTCGACCACCTCTGCCTCTTTTAGGTCGGAAACTTGTATCTTCCACATCTTCATCAGAATTATTGTCTCCAGGTCCTTCATGATCTGGATACTCATTGTCAGGAGAATCATCCAAAGGTCTCATGATTATTCAAAGTTTTTGTAAACTGTATACAATTCTGAAAACTAAAACAAGATCAAGGTTAGGTTTTGAGTAGAATGTTTCAGTCATTTGTACGAGCATATATGTATGCATCTACCTGTATTCAAAACATCTTGAGATTTAAGAGCTAGGAACTTGAAATAGAGGACACAATAATAATATTTTATCATTAATATTATTTTTATTTTATCAACTTTCTTATATGATGTTGAAATATACGTTCATACGATTAAAAATGATAAATGATAAATTTATTTAATTTAATTGAAAGATCTACATTTACAATAAAATACAGGAGATCAGTTTACATAATTGATAAAAAAAAAGGAAAAATACAATAAAAAGCTAAATGTCTACAAGCTACAATAAAAAGCAATACAGTACTTGATGAAACTACCACTACCAAAACACTACTACCACTACTACTACTATTATTACTACTGCTAATGCTACATATACAGGGTGTCCCGCGAACGACTGTACAACGCTTGAGGGTTGATGTAGGACCTAAAGGGCTACCAGAAAAAGCTATCTGGACAGATCCGATTTTCAACAGGGGCGGAGTTATGAAGGGTTTTCTGTTTTTCAACATTTTTCATACCTTGTCCTCTTAAAACGCCTTTATCTCTTGAACCAATAAAGATAATAAAAAACTAATTGCACCATTGAAAATAACACAAAATTTACTAAAAGATAAGATTCCCTGTTTTGGTTAAACCCTCCCTCAAACACAACCAGAGGCTTGAGAAAAAGATTTTTTTGTATCTCTTTAAAAACTACCATTTTTTCAATTCGATTTTTCTTCAAGTTTCCACTGAAACCCATTGAATTTCTCCTGATAGAAAAGTACCCCTTTTTGTCCTCTTTAATCCCATTATCTTGAATTTTCTGAGAAATCATTATTTACGGAGATATTAACGATACAAAGGGAGAATCCGTCAATTTTCTACATTACTATGAATCCCTGTCCACCTGTTTCTTGCTATCGCCGCACCGAATTTTCCTCCAAAAACAACACGAACAACAAAACAAGTAAAAACAACAACAACAACAACAACAACAACACCAACAACAACAGCAACAACAACCACAACAACAACCACAACAACAACAACAACAACAACAACAACAACGACACCAACAACAAGGGTGGACAAACAATTTTCTCCCACCTGATCGCCTTATTTCCTCCTCCTCCTCCTTTCCTCACTCCCGAGTATCTTCCTATAGTTTTCCTCACTCCCGAGTATCTTCCTATAGTTTTCCTCACTCCCGAGTATCTTCCTATAGTTTTCCTCACTTCCGAGTATCTTCCTATAGTTCTCCTCACTCCCGAGTATCTTCCTATAGTTTTCCTCACTCCCGAGTATCTTCCTATAGTTTTCCTCACTCCCGAGTATCTTCCTATAGGTCTCCTCACTCCCGAGTATCTTCCTACAGGTCTCCTCACTCCCGAGTATCTTCCTATAGTTCTCCTCACTCCCGAGTATCTTCCTATAGTTCTCCTCATTCCCGAGTATCTTCCTATAGTTCTCCTCACTCCCGAGTATCTTCCTATTGCCTTGACTTGGAGCTGGACAATACTATAGAAATACCGCATTTATACTGCTAGGATGAGACTGAAAATGATTATCACAAATGCCGTTTCCCCATTAATACACTTGGTGAAATGTTATGCCTTGATTTGGACTCGCACTATGAACTTACATAGCCCAATTAAAATAGATCGAAAAAACACGAATGTTGGAAATTTTTAGAGAAAAGCTGAATTTTTCCCAGGTGATAGAACATCCTCGGGGGTCATCCTTGTGCTTCCTCAGATACAGCATACAGCTACTTGAAGGTAGCTTTGCAGGCCTTTGGGATATCTCCCTAAATACTTATCCGAACTGGATGATCTTTTTTTATATTCAAATCTAAACTAAATGGGCTACATTTTCGCTGCAGGTGGTTTTTCAATAGGACCTACAGATTTGCCGTAATTTTCATTTAAAGTCATTTTTAAAAATATCTTTCGATTTATTTTGTAAATAACTTTTTTTAGAAATCATTTGACAAAAAATATAGCGAAACAAAAGTCGCAGATAATTTTCTTAGCTTTAAAATGATGTCCATTCGCTTTTGATTTAGCGAATTTGAACGAGGATGCACGAGTGTTTTTGCTGAGGACCACCCAGGTGGCCCAAAAACGTGCGTACCGAAGAACTTGTGGAAAAAGTCCATGATCTGGTGGTCCTAGACCGACGGACGAAAGTGTGTGTTGTAGCTGAGAGTGTGGACATTCTTTATGGAACAGTTTTCAAGATCCTTCATGAGATGCTGGGTATGAAAAACCTATCCGCCCAATGGCTGCCGCGACTGTCACAATGGGTGCCGCGACTGACAGCAAGTGACTTGTTCAAAGGCTTGTCTAGACCTATGGAAACGCAATCCAAGTGAATTTTTGCATTGAGTTGTGACCGTGGATGAGTTTTGTATCCATCACTACAACCCTGACACAAAACGAGAGTCAAACAATGGACTGCGGCTGGAGAATCTGCCCCAAGCTGGCAAAATCAGTCAAATCGGCCGAAAAAGTGATTTTCCGGCAGATCTGACCGTTTTCTGGGATTCAAATGGAATAATTCTCATGGGCTTCTTTAAAAAAGGTAAAACGACAACTGGACTGAACTTTTGACAAGATTTGATGAAGCAGTGCAGCTCAAACGCCCCCATTTTGCAACGAAAAAACTGCTGTTCCACCGTGACGATGCTCCGTCTCACACCTCAACAATTTTCAAGGCTAAACTCCACCATTTTGGTTAGGAATTGCTGCTACAACCACCCTACTCAACTAACTTGACTCCCTATGATTATTTTCTGTTCTCTAACTTGAAAATTTGGATCAGCGGAAAGTGGTTCACCTCAAAGGATGACGTGAGCACCCCAAAAAAACGCCTTTTTAACAACCGTTTTGTTTCTTCGTTATTATTCGTAAACGGAGATTGCCGAAAACTCCGAAAAGAATATAAACTTCTCATTCAATTTGGGCAGTCATTTTTTCGTGATGACGTCAGTTCATGCGAGGTCGTAAACCATGGCTGCTTCAACGTTATTTTTTTGCGACCTTTGAGGGTATTTAGGGACCGTTTTGGATGTTTTTGAGTGCGCCAATGCACTTTTTGGGTACATTTGGAAGGGTTAAAAATGTGGCAGGGACGCTGGGTTAAGTGTGTGGCCCTAAAAATAGACTAAGTTGAAAAATAGAACCAAAACATATAGGTATCTTGCACCATTTTCTCAAACACAGGTACTTATTGATCCACCCTCGTAACTGCTAAGGTCTTATCGTCCCGAAATGGAAGAGAGAAGGAAGACAAAGCCAGCTGTTCAGAGAACGAACATTATCCGTTCAAGATAAAGTCTGCCCGGACGGGAATCAAACCCGCGGCCTAGCGCTTACAAGACAGACGCGCTACCAACCAAGCTAAACCTAGGCTGACCAAAACATGAAACAAGGCTGACCGAAACATGAATATTTAGCTAAAACGAGGCTGACCGAAACATGAATATTTAGCTAAAACGAGGCTGACCAAAACATGAATATTTAGCCAAAACGAGGCTGACCAAAACATGAATATTTAGCTAAAACGAGGCTGACCGAAACATGAATATTTAGTTAAAACGAGGCTGACCAAAACATGAATATTTAGCTAAAACTTATTATTATTATTATTATTATTATTATTATTATTATTATTATTTTTCTAAGTACTCGCCAAATTTTGAGCGGAGCCAGGGTCGGGCCCAGGGGGGGTTAACTTCAAAAACTTAAATAGGAACCCCCTAATTGTGACACACCATGTTAACAGCATAAAAAATTAAATTATTTGGTACACGTTTGAGCTTTATCCAACCTGTTCAACCACCAGGGCCGGAGTTGTGGTCTATTCAAATATTCATTTTTCAATGTTCTTCTGCCAATAGGGGGAATATCAAAAATGAGAAATTAACTTTGATCTGTGATTTGTGCTTAAATTAGCTTCCACTATTGATTCATTTTGAAATTCAGACCAAAAAATCCAATTTAGATTTTCAGTCCTGATGATCATTTGTACAGTGTTTCTCAAACTATGTTCCCTCAGGTGTGCCGTGAGATTTGGATTGGAGTGTTGAGAAGTATGCCGCGGTCACGACAACTGCCAGAAGTGTATTTTCCTAACTCCCCCTATTGGCGGAAGAACACGAAAAAATTAAATAGGCCATAACTCAGGCTATGGTTTTCGGATCGAGCTCAAACATGCGAAGAAAAAATTCATTTTTTTGTTGTTTAACATGGTGTGTCACAATCAGGGGGTTCCAATTTAATATTTTGAAGTTGGCCCCCCTGGGGCAGACCCTGACTCCGGCCAAAAGTTAGGGAGTACTCCAAAGAATTTCAGCTTTATTACTTGTTTCAGCCGAGAAGAGTGATGTGGTGAAAATCCGTGGACCTAAAGACAATGTAGACAAGTGTGACAAACATCTGAAGAAAATGCTCAAGGAAATCAATGAGAATAGTTTTGTGCTGCAAGTGCCTATTAATAAGCAATATCACAGGTACCTACATAGTGGAATCTGTCTATCCAAGGGACAGGCATTTTTTTCCTCTGTTTAGCCAGGTTTCCCATTTAGATAGGTTCGACTATCATTATTAGTAGTAGTTTTATTGGACTTTGGAATGGAGAATGGAGACACGATAAGCCTAGATGAAGTCGATCTGAACAAAGTGGATAGGTTTAAAGTTCAAACCCAAGTACTTACTACAATTGATTGTATTGTTTATTGAATAATTTAGATTGTTGACTTAAACGAATGAAGCTTAAAATATGTACATATAAGTAATAGAAAACATTATGAAATACACCAAGTAAGAAACTTGGTTTACTACAGGGAAAGTTTAGCCCATGTACTTGATTTGCAGATTTATCATTGGTAAGGATGGCGCTAACATCAGGAAGATTCGTGAAGACACCGGTACAAAGATAGAGTTGCCTCCTGAGGAAGATGACAAGAATGATACCATTGTTATCACTGGCAAGAAAGAAGCAGCTCTCGAAGCTAAGAGTAGAATTAACAAAATTCTCGATGAATTCGTGAATGTAACTCAAGACGAGGTCAATATACCATACAAGTTTCATAACTATCTGATAGGAACGAAAGGCAAGCTCATTCAGTCTATCAAGGATGAGTGTGGAGGAGTGACCATTAAGTTCCCGCCTCAGGAGAGCAAGAGTGATAAGGTAGGTAAATCTAAATTTATGAAATGCTATACAAACCAACCACCGGTGGTGGTCCCAGGTTCGATTCCGGCTCTGTGCTTGGAATTGAAGTTGCACTCAGCCTCGTGAGGATAATTTATTAAGTAGCTACTTTATACGAGTAGCGACCAGTGGCGGCATAACCAATGTAAAAAGTTGATTAATTGGAATATGAAAATTGATTGCAAAGAAGAGACTTGGTCGTGCTGTAATAGTGAAAAGACTCTGCTTTACACAAATAATTGATAATAATGAATTGCTACAGGTTACTATCAGAGGTGCAGCTGATGATGTGAAGAAGGCTCGCTCTCTGCTTCTACAATATGCCGAGGAGAGAGAACAATCTTCCTTCACTGCGGAGATTCGAATCAAGGTTACTCACCATAGATATCTGATTGGCAAGGGAGGGGGCAAGATGAAGAGGATTAGAGAAACGGGAGCCAGAATTATCTTTCCGTCGGAGCAGGATGAAGATAGAGAGACCATTACTATCATCGGAAAGAAGGAGGTAAAGTATGAACACTACTACACTAATACAGCCTTCTGTGTGAAGATAGAGAGACCATTACTATTTGATCTGGGTGTAAGGGTAAGGTCTTTACACTCACTACACCCGAGAGTCCCAAGACCTGAAAAATAAAAGATTACGAAAAACTAATGTTACCACGTTGTTCAGCACCTAAAAATACACAGATCTTTGTTAGGGGTGACATGTGGGACATACTGTATATAAATTTCAGGCGGTGGAGGAGGCTAAGAAAGAATTGGAGCGTATCATCAAGGACATTGACAACTTGGTAGAAGACTTTATTACAATCGAACCTCAATATCATCGTCACTTTGTAGCTCATCGCGGTGAAGTGCTCAATCAGATTATTAACGAGTGTGGCGATGTAGCCATTTCATTTCCCAAGATGGGTTCCAACGAGAGTAGAGTAGTGCTCAAGGGAGAGAAAGGAGCATTGGAAACTGCCAAGACGAAAATGGAGGACATTGTCAAGGAACTGGTAAGTCTCGCTCAACAAAATTTTCATGATCTAAAGTAACGCCCCCGATATTTTCATTTGTGAATGTTCAAAGAAAGAAAAAGTTTGAAACAACCACCTAAGCTAGGCCAAGTCCTGTTTTTCAAATTGAATTTTCAAATGTTCATTATTGATTTAGGTTTGGTAGAGTTCTGTTAGTGTGAATTGAAATTTTGCTTTGCAGAAGGATCGTATTCAAATAGAAGTGATCATACCACAAGTCCATCATCGCACCATCATGCTCAACTACCGAAATGACTTGGCTCACATCCGTTCACACTACAATGTGCTGGTTCGATTCCCGGATCGTCCAATGGAAATCAATGGAGATGCCAATGAAAGCGAGAACCAAGTGAGGAAAGAGGACATAGTACTGATTGAAGGAAGCGAGAAAAATGTAGCTGCTGCCAAAGAGGCCTTGCTGGACCTCATTCCTGCAGAGTTACAAGTAAGTTATCCCTGCCAAGTTAGCAAATAGTGGTAAGTAACTATTTTATCAACGTCTCGCTGGAGGACGTAAAACCAGCCCTGTCAAGCCACAGATAGTAACAATGACTCTTGAGGGTACCTGAATGGGACTACGATCAAGTCCATCTCAGGAAGTAGGGTACAGTGACATAATTATGTACCTGAATATCCCTCATCAGACCCCTATGATTCGGGGGCCTTGAGCTGGCTGTCTGGCCTAGATGGCACCTCGTGGTATCCTCTGAATGGGATAGTATATGGACTCACAGCTTTTCTCTGGAATAAACCTGAGTGTGCGGACTCTTTAGAGGTGCTACAGGTGAATTTTAGAGAAACTGAGGAGGTTGAAATATACCAGTGAGGGTACTTCCAGGTTCCATCAAGGCCCTGGGATAGCAGCTCGGGCAGGGGAAAAAATACTCGTCACAATAGATCTACAGAGGTCGCAGTGTTAATTGCATACTCTCTCGGGAGACTCCCATAATAGAATAGAACTATTTTATCAACTGGAGGAATTGAACACGAATGCTTGATGATAATGAATCATTACAGATGGAGGTACCGTACGAATATCATCGCACCATCATAGGTGCTAAAGGTCAGAAGATTCGAGTTCTTCAGGATAAGTTTAACGTTCGTATCGAAGTGCCGCGCTCTGAGGATAGACTGGACTATATCAAGATCAAAGGAAGAAAAGCAGACATTGAAGATACAAAGCAAGAAATCGCAGCCATTGTATCTAAACTCGATGAAGAGAAAGAAGATAGGGAGAAGAAATCTTTCCAGCTCAAGGTAAATCACCAACACATGCTATGTTCTATTGAAGATTCAGTAACTTTGTGAATATTGACATTAACTTTATCTACTTCACTTACTTGGTTTTACTAGGAACTGGTTTCGCCCTACCGCTTCATTAACTCTTGTACTCCATTTTTCTTAATATTGCGATACTCGGGAAAACACATGGATAAATAACACACACACACGATAGATATCATTATAAACGTATGCATCAATGTGAACGGAACCTGAAAACCAAAACAACAACAACAACGATTTTAAATAAATGTTTTCGAATTCAAATTTTAGTAACCATCACCGAATTTATGTATTTTCCGGTCATCATGTGTTGTCTGTGTGTTTTTCCGTGTGGATTCCCAGTCTAAGAGCTGATGATGCCGCGCAATAAGGGGAAACCGACGTAGATACAGTTACCATCCCTCCTCCCCTTAATGAACAAAATATGTACTTAGTGGTATAGTGTTTGATTTAGACTGCTGTAGAATGAGGGTATGTATGTAGTCGTAATTATCTCAAAAGTTTAATATAACACCACTTAATTTATTCCAAACTACAAAGTACAAATGAGAAAGGCTTGTTTTTCTCCATCTTCCACTCTATAGATATAGAGAGAAATGGAACCTAAGTGAAGTTTATGTATTGTTGATCACTAGATGGAGATAGATCCAATCCATCATCCGAAGATAATTGGACGTAAAGGAGAAACTGTCAACAATATTCGCAAACATCATGACGTTCAGGTGAACTTTCCTAAACGAGGAGACCCTGATGAACATATCATCACTCTGGTGGGATATCAACAAAGTACAGAAGCTGCTAGAGATGAAATACTAGAAATAGTCAAGAATTTGGTAAGTTTATTGTCTTTTATGGAAGGGAGGAATTTTTAAAAATTCCGGCCAGGGTTCAGAGAATTTTTCAAATATTTACCAGTTACCAGTAGTAAATTTTCTGTGTTCTCTAAAGCAAAAGAACCTGCTTCAAAAGTCCAAATATTGTAAAAAAAAAAATAGTGAGGAGAAAAAAAGTTACGTTGAAATTTATCCTCCAGCATAAAGTTGATCCTTGATTTTGTAAGTGGGAAGTGGGTATGCGGTATTGTGGAATAAGTTTAAACTTCAGAGCAAAGAACATTAATAATGATAATTTCACAGAAAAAAATGCAACACTGAACAGCAGTTTGAGAAAAACCGGAAAATAGGAGCGTTCCTCTAATTTTGTCAGCCAGTGTGGATGTCATGTCCTATTAATATGTTACAGGAAAGTTTATATAAAGGTGAAGTACCTACAGATAGATGCCATGTCATATTAATATGTTACAGGAAAGTTTATATAAAGATGAAGTACCATAGGTATCCCCCCCCCCCATCTTTCTGTATTAGGCCTAGCCAAGGATATTTAAAAATAATTAAATAGCCCAGGCCTGTAAAAAAAAAAAATAAAGCCTTGAGGTTTTAATAATGATCATTATTTCCAATGGTGCGCTCTGATTTATTTGGCCTCACTATTTCAAGTCATACTGGAAATCCAACACATGCTTACCTACTTGACACTCCCCATCTAGAGTGTGCTGCACTCTAGCGGGGTATTCAACAACTTGTCTAGGTACCCCTTACACTATCCAAAAAGTAAGACAGCAGAAGTAGCACTGAGGTGAGCACTGAACTTACAAACATCCGTCGTAAATTTTCCATGTGTACCTACCTATATCTCAAATTTCATGCATTTAGGACAACGAATTTCTTCAAAAAAGGGCGAAAATGGCCGTTTGGGCCACTCCGGCCGGCCAAGGCCAAAAATAAAATAACCATCATTGCTATACGTTATGATCATTGGATGGACTCTGATGGACCATAAGCCTTTTCCTACCTTTTTTCTCAGACGATCAAAAAATACGAGAGGGTGGGCACCCTAACCTGATACAAATTGTATAGAAATGCCGAAACCGCGAGTTGCCAATTCGGCTAAAAATTCAGACAAGACGTCTGTGATTCAAATGAAGGTCTAACACGTTCAACCACAAAGTTGTGCGGTTTTGCGGTCGAGTCAAATTATTATTATTGACGGAACAAGACAAGTTCTTAAGAGTTAAGTATTGGATTCGATACTTACTCGAAGTAGAAAATTTGTTATTGGTCGACTGGCCAAAACGACAAAAAATTTAAATACAGTCAAACCTGTCTACATGGGAAACCTGGATAACCTAACGGACGAAAAAAACAACTGCGTAAAGTCTGACGTCACACATATTTAAACTCTTTCATTAGAACGGAAAATGAAAATTGAATTTCGACCTTTTACAGTTATTTTTTCGGAGTTTAGACCTCAGATTTGGATTTTTCCCAACTTTTTACATAGGAATCGACCATTTATTTATACTTTTTACCCATTTGCAACAGCTCCATTAAAGAATAAGAGTACAAATGCTATACCTACTAGGTACTTACCTTTGGGTTTCGTTTATCCGGACATCTCCATCAGTTCAAAGAGGTAAAATGTATTATTATTGGCCTATACTTACAGTTTCTTTTTTACTATGATTTTCCTATACAGTTCTTTTTCTATTAAATTCATACAATTCATCATTCGCATTTCGGACATACCACAGAAACAAGATGAGCAACGTAAACAGAATAATAACAGCGCATAAAAACTCCATTGGGTAATATTGATAAAATTAATAGGTAAATGATTTGATTATAAACGAAATCCTAATTAAGGGGCGGGCCTATTTAGGTTATAATTGCCTACTGCTAGTAAAAGTTCACTTCAATAGGTCTTCTACACACAACTCCATAGCACACGAATAAAATCTAGTAAATCCCGTAATGCGAATAAATGTTATTTACAAACAAACAATAATTGACGAATTAGTTTAGGATTTAAAAACCCAATGGTATAGCATTGAAAAAACTCTTTGTCACGGATTTACTCTGGATGATTGCAATCAGATTACCGCGAACTTTGAAATTTAGCTACATCCACTAAATTGTAAACAAAGTTGTACCTACAAAATAGAAGCAAAATCGCACTGATTTTCTTGATGTAGAATATAATAGAATTTCTTGATTTGATAAGGCACTAAGAAACTTCTTAGAACACAATAAAATAAATTTCTTACCGACGTAAATTGCATTCAATTTTCTTACACTTACGGCGCAAAATGAATTTCTATTAATTTCTTTTCTTTGTCGTAGTGCATAAATTTTTTGCTGAGGCTCTGATATTGCACATGCACATATTTGGCCTTGAAAAATATCGAGCTACGAGAGCTAGATGAAAACTAGAGCTCCGTATACACAGCTCCGGGACGGAACAGGCGGGACCGCCCGTCAAAAAAAAAACTTTAAAAAATATCCGTTGCCATTACCTATAAAAATAATAGAAAGTAAAAATACCTACCTAGGTACCTACTTCTAAAACAAAATGATAATAAGTAATAATTACCTACCTAAATAGAACTAGGAGCTGTATTTTCCAAATGATAGGTGTAACACTCAGGTAAGGTATGAAAAAGTCCATGGGTACTCGTCACACACCTTTTCAAAATCGTACATTTTACTCAGTTTAGCTTAATAAAAGTAGGTAATACCAACTATGAAAAAAAAAATAATAAATAAAATAAACTACACGACACTTGGTAAAAAAAAATAATTAAAAATCAAAAGGGGAAAAAGGTAAACTTTTTCATTTTCCCCTTTGCATAAAGAACAAACAGTTCTGATACTTTGAGCTTAACTTTTCTGACTTTTCACTAGCAAAGACTCAGTTTAGCTTAAAAAAAAAAAAAAGTAAAAAGAGGAAAAATGAATGAATAAATAAATAAAAAACACAAAAAGAAAAATGAATGAATAAATAAAATTGATAAAAAACACAAACACACACTTTAGCTTTATCTTAAAAAAAAAAGTTTAGTTATAGGTACTTTAGCTTTTACTTGAAAAACAGTTTAGCTACTTTTGACTTAACAGTTCCAACTTCTCACTAGTAAAGACTCAGGATAGGTCTAAGGAGCCAAGGACTGAGTTAAGTCTAAGCTCCGAGTTATGTGTTAGGCTGTTAGGACGTTATGTCTAAGGACCGCGATATGACTGACTAATCACACTGACAACCTTATCAGTCTTCAGGTCGTAGTTTAACCCATTCATCGACATAAAGACGTAATTTCGTCTTTTCGGATGGAGACATCGCCAAAAATACTGGTCTACCGCGGGGCGAGCAGATGTGTACTTGCCTTTATACACAGGGCTTATACGGGATTTGAATCTGGTTTGTAACATACTGATAGATTCTGACTTGACTTTGTGAAGATTCATAATAATAATAATAGACTCTTGAGTGGAAGGTAACCACTAGGCGAGGTTAACGCCGGAGGCGTTTTCTACCACCTAACCCTTAGAGCTCCATTATTATGTGGTCAAAATCTCAAATAAATGAGGATAAAATTCCATGCCTCGGCCGGGATCGAACCCACGCCCTCCTGTTTACCAGGCGAGCGTCTTGACCACTATGCTACCGAGTACCTCCATCCGAAATGACGTCTAAGACGAAATTTGGTTTCCTTTGTTTGATAGAGGTTTGACGTCATTATATAACCGCTAAGGTTTTTAGTGACGGGGCGGGGCTAGTACCTTTCATTTAGGGACAAGATACCCGCCTTCCCTGATTAACGTCACCTAGTCTGCCTAGCCGGAGTGGGGCGGGTAAAGCCCAACTGAGCACCCATAGGGTTAAACCAGTTCAGAATCCGCTATTTTGTTACTTTCTATTTTTATTTGTGAAGTTTCCATTTATTGGTTTTTCAGAACAATTCTCTCATCAAATAAATAGGTAACAAATGGTATACCCATCCGTAAAAGCCGGAGCTTGTGCCACGGATGGGGAAAAGATTTTGGACCTTCTAGGCAATCTAGGCCAAATATAGGCACTTTGGTCATTTGGATAGCAAAATTTCCCTCTTCCTTCATTCAAATGTCCCAACTTCTTCATTCAATTTTCCCACTTCATTCAATGTTCCCACTACCTTCATTCAAATGTCCCAACTTCTTCATTCAATTTTTCCACTTCATTCAAATTTCCCAGTACCTTCATTCAAATTTCCCACCTCCATAATTCAAATATCAATACTTTGAAATGAACCTCATAACGTTTCCCAACTAACATTTCTGGCTGGCTGCTGGGTTTAAAAGAGTTAACCCCATCAGTACCCTACCCACCAGAACCTAGTATGTAGGTACCTAACTACCTACCCATGAGAACTAATAACGATCGTTCAGAACAATCGAAACAAATATACCTACCTACCTACCTTACTTGGGTACCATCTTACCTACCTAATACAATACCTATGGGTACCTACCTATCTATGTAGGTACTTACAATAGGTACCTACCTACTTATACCTATCTTGGTTAGGTACTTTTGGTAGGTGTAACATCTTGAGTCGGTAATACAAAATAAGGTAAGTTTTGTTCATACAAGGTTACAAGAAGTACGTGAATTCTGGGTTACAAAATCAAATACAGGGTACCTACCTATGTAGTTATGTGTACCTACTTGATATCTCTCCGTTTTTTTTTTTTTTTTTTTTTTTTTTCTCATGGAATGCCTTTGGTCGCTACTCAATCAAAGTAACTACTTATTTGTCCCCATGAGGCTGAGTGCACTCCATATTTTAAGCACGGGGCCGAAAAAAATGGACTAGCTGGAATTTAACCCCGGGGACCTGACCTGTTGTCATCCATTGAATATACAAGTATGAACACGGAGTAAACGGAGGTTAAGTGCTGAGTCCTTGGCAAGTGCTGAGTTAATATTAGAGGCGAGAAGCGGAGATATAGGAAACGGTAGACTTGGTTGAAAAGCTTTTACTTCTCCTTACCTTCCTTTCACTTATAAATATTTTCCTCTTCCTATCCTACACCATTCCATGGGAGTCTCATTATGATGATAATCCACGTATTTCAAGTTCAAATCTTGACATTTATGGCTCATGTTTCCTTTTTCAATCTCTGTTGTGATAGTTACCTGGATTAAATTTAATAATATATAATTACATGTACTAAAAAAAAAAAAAAACGTTAAGAGTGTTACAGTGACGTTAAACCCATTAATACATAATGGAAAATAATAATAATACGTAAAACGTGACGGCAGTAGAACTTTCAATGCGCCATTTCCCAATGATTCCCCGAATTTCAACATATTGCGTGTGGTGACGGTGAATTTGACCCAAAAGACACTTTGTTTCAACACCAAATTTTACACTTACCTGATGTATATCATATGAACTCAGTGTATCCTCTCCTCCGTATGCCAAGTCTCCAGGCCCGTACAACCAGCCTGGTGCAATGTCCTCCTTCAATAGGATGGCATTCCTACTAGACGTATACATATAATGTAGCAGAACATGGGCACAACATGATAACACCCCATAGCATAGGCCTACACGTATGATCCACTCGGTAACATGGAGCAGTATGCTTGTGACTGACTTGACACAACCCACCCTGTACAAACTAGCCGCCATGTCACGTGACCATGGGTCGTTATGACAAACGCCAAGGTAGTCGGACCGACAGCAAGAGAACGGAACTGTAGGAAACAGGACTTGACCATCTCTCTGGATATACCTGGTCAATAAATACAATACATATCCATTGTTCATAACTACGTTAATATTTTCAGTAAATCCATCTGAAGCCAGAGGAGGCTACTCAATATATCTACCAATGATCATGATGCTCAATGAGCGATTAGCTCACTCCACGGAGTAAAATATGCAAAATGCAAAAACTCGAACTAGCTCAGTCCGCGGACTGGATTTATGCAGAAGCTAAATTGCCGAAATCGGCCATTGAGCATCATGAGAAAAGCATAAACTGCTCACTCCGTGGAGTGGAAAACAAATGCCAGACCGCGGATTGTGCGTTTTGAAAAATGCTCTAAAAAGATGAATGCTGCCCGCGGCCAACAATATAAGGTCCAATGCGGCCCGCGGTTAGGTACCTTGAAGAGTTAGTGCACCCCTGGTTTAGACCTTAGACCCTTCTTTCAGGGAAGCAGATACTGTACCTACAATATTAGTCTTACTTTTCTAAGCTTGTAGAATTGAATTTCAGGGAATCGATCTGAAGCCAGGCTACTCGGTACCAATCGGTGTGATTGTGGGCACCACAACATTTCAGCTGTGATTGTATTGTATCCAAGGTTATCTTCGAGTCTTTATCCAATAGATAGGAGCCCATACCTTGGGGTGAGAATTAAAGCTAGGATAAGTAAAAAAGAAAAGACAAATGCCGTGGAAGCCAGCAATGATATTGTAGGAAAATATTGGGACGCGCGTAGGAAAATGACATAATAATCAATTCCTTTGCATTAGTAAAAAACAACAACAACAACATGTTTATATTTAATGCACAGGGACACAGCTAGGGCCATTCTTAGGTGGAGCGGCGTGTTTCCTTACCTGAAATTAACACAGAGATCACAAAAACTCAACGCTTTCTCGAAAATAATAATAAATAAATAACCCGTAGGAAACTAATTTTTTGCCAGATGATAGAAGACCTTGATTGATGAATTTCCTCGAAATTTTGAAGTTTTCCTCCACGTGCTTCCTCAGATACGACCACTTGAATGTAGCTCTGCGAGCCTTTGCGGAAATGCCGATATTTCCGGTAAAACCCAACCGAATCAAAAAATGATTAATAGGAACGTATTGGAAATTTAGTTTTCTACAATTTCACCTTAAACCAATTTTGCGTGGGACCAACGGATTTTCCACAATTCTGCTTTTAAGAAATTTTGAGACGTTTTTCTCATTTTCTTTCCCGTGCCACTCCGCATGGAAATCGCCTTTGTTCCTCTACCTACATACTACATTACTACAAACTATTTTCGTGTTGTATGTATGTAAGTATGAGTTTTTTTACCGCCGTTTTTATTTCATAGCAATGACAACGGCTACATTAGACTCGTGTGGTCTGTGTTGTAGCATGTTCATCGCGTAGTATGCCTCTCATGAGATGTGTTTGTTATTGGGACAGTACAGAGTGTGTATAAAATCCGCGGACCCTCTAATATTTTTTGAACGGCTAATAAAGATGAGAAGCTGAAAACTACCTAGGTACACCCTATGGTTGATAGTAGGTACTACCTAGGTACACCCTATGGTTGATAGTAGGTACTACCTAGGTACACCCTATGGTTGATAGTAGGTACTACCTAGGTACACCCTATGGTTGATAGTATGACACCCTATGGCCCTATATTTGATAGTAGGTACACCCTATGGCCCTATGATTGATAGTAGGTACACCCTATGGCCCTATGATTGATAGTAGGTACACCCTATGGCCCTATGGTTGATAGTAGGTAGGTACTTACACAGTTGAGCTGAGACACTGAATGCTGATCTTGTGCCCTAAGAACGCAAGTATAACCATAGAAGCTGCAGCAGCCTCAATACAACAACTCAAGTAGAGAATATCATGTAGTATCCCTAGCATGAGATACAGGCGCAAGCCCCAGATTGTGAGGCAAAGTCCAAAACTCGCTAGGATGAAAAAACCCAACTGAGAACAACACACAAGCGATGTCTGCCTTTAGCGGAAACTTTCACCACAAACACGGCCATTAGGACTTTGAGAAATATCAATTTGATCAGATGTCACTTTTAATGGAAAGGAAATACAACTGGCTACATTCTACTATAGGTTTACTGTTTTCGCAATGGTATTTAACAAGTTCAAGCCATTTGCACAAACTGGCTAGAGCCTGCCGGTTTGTTTGGTTTAATTGGTTTGCACAAAACTGTTAAGTAGAGGAACCGAGAAAAAGTTCTTCTGGCTTCTGCAAACTTTAAGCCTGCGTTCACACGCTACGATTCATTCGGTGTGTTTACTACTTGCGTACTGCAGTACTAGTTGCGTACTAAAGATGTACTACTTGCGTACTGGATAAAAACAGGTAGACTGGGGAAAAATACCTCTCAAAATTTGGTCCCAGGGGAAAAATCCTTTATTATATTCCACGAAATAATCCTAGAAGGCGAAAAAAACTTTCACAAATGATTAACTTTCTGGGAATGATAGCTAGGGTTAGATAGTTCACAACAAGATCTTTCACAAATGATCAACGTTCTAGGAATGATAGGGTTAGGTAGCACGCGAAAAGAACTTTCACAAATGGTCAACTTTCTGGGAATGATAGGGTTAGGTAGCACGCGAAAAGAACTTTCACAAATGATCAACTTTCTGGAAATGATAGGGTTAGGTAGCACGCGAAAAGAACTTTCACAAATGATCAACTTTCTGGAAATGATAGGGTTAGGTAGCACGCGAAAAGAACTTTCACAAATGATTAACTTTCTGGGAATGATAGGGTTAGATAGTACACAACAAGGTCTTTCACAAATGATCAACTTTTTGTGTGTTTCCTATTGGGTTTAGTATAGGGTTAGGAAACATTAAGAAAAGACCTCTTAATTATTTGAGCAAAATTAGTCAGCTCCCATGGCGTAGTGGTCACTGCACTCGCCTTGCACGCGGGAGACCCGGGTTCGATTCCCGGCGGGGTCAAGAAATTTGTATCATGCAAATGATTGATCCCGTGACTGGCTGTTGCGGGGCCCACTCAGCCTCGTGAGGAAAATGAGTAGCTATGACATGTAAATGCGCTTAGCGACCGGTGCCAGCATGGTAGGTAAACATTGGTTGTTAGGATTATTGAGATATGTATTGGGAAAAATCCTACAATGCTGCAGTGAGCACTAGAGATGCGAAATCCCAGTCCCAAGGTTGATTTAATTCATTACAATCAAGTCCGCCCTAGGAGTTGAATCTTTTAATTCAGTCCCAGTCTTTCCAGTCCCTGTGTAAAATCTCAACAAACCCAAACCCAGTAGGTAGTGTAGGTACATGGTACCTACATGCTTGGGATTGTACACAGGGACTGGAAAGACTGGGATTGAAATCTAGAGTGATTGTATAGAAGCAGTCCTCGCATCTCAGCGTAACCAATCAGATCGCTCCATTTACCTAGTAGACATTCCCCCACTCGCCGCACGGTAGTGCGTCAGGCCAAGTTCCGTTAATGCATTCCTCTATCTATTTAAGTATTTACTATTTTTTAATGCTAAATGCTTATAAACCTGAGTGTGCGGACTCTTTAGAGGTGCTACAGGTGAATTTTAGAGAAACTGAGGAGGTTGAAATATACCAGTGAGGGTACTTCCAGGTTCCATCAAGGCCCTGGGATAGCAGCTCGGGCAGGGGAAAAAATACTCGTCACAATAGATCTACAGAGGTCGCAGTGTTAATTGCATACTCTCTCGGGAGACTCCCATAATAGAATAGAACTATTTTATCAACTGGAGGAATTGAACACGAATGCTTGATGATAATGAATCATTACAGATGGAGGTACCGTACGAATATCATCGCACCATCATAGGTGCTAAAGGTCAGAAGATTCGAGTTCTTCAGGATAAGTTTAACGTTCGTATCGAAGTGCCGCGCTCTGAGGATAGACTGGACTATATCAAGATCAAAGGAAGAAAAGCAGACATTGAAGATACAAAGCAAGAAATCGCAGCCATTGTATCTAAACTCGATGAAGAGAAAGAAGATAGGGAGAAGAAATCTTTCCAGCTCAAGGTAAATCACCAACACATGCTATGTTCTATTGAAGATTCAGTAACTTTGTGAATATTGACATTAACTTTATCTACTTCACTTACTTGGTTTTACTAGGAACTGGTTTCGCCCTACCGCTTCATTAACTCTTGTACTCCATTTTTCTTAATATTGCGATACTCGGGAAAACACATGGATAAATAACACACACACACGATAGATATCATTATAAACGTATGCATCAATGTGAACGGAACCTGAAAACCAAAACAACAACAACAACGATTTTAAATAAATGTTTTCGAATTCAAATTTTAGTAACCATCACCGAATTTATGTATTTTCCGGTCATCATGTGTTGTCTGTGTGTTTTTCCGTGTGGATTCCCAGTCTAAGAGCTGATGATGCCGCGCAATAAGGGGAAACCGACGTAGATACAGTTACCATCCCTCCTCCCCTTAATGAACAAAATATGTACTTAGTGGTATAGTGTTTGATTTAGACTGCTGTAGAATGAGGGTATGTATGTAGTCGTAATTATCTCAAAAGTTTAATATAACACCACTTAATTTATTCCAAACTACAAAGTACAAATGAGAAAGGCTTGTTTTTCTCCATCTTCCACTCTATAGATATAGAGAGAAATGGAACCTAAGTGAAGTTTATGTATTGTTGATCACTAGATGGAGATAGATCCAATCCATCATCCGAAGATAATTGGACGTAAAGGAGAAACTGTCAACAATATTCGCAAACATCATGACGTTCAGGTGAACTTTCCTAAACGAGGAGACCCTGATGAACATATCATCACTCTGGTGGGATATCAACAAAGTACAGAAGCTGCTAGAGATGAAATACTAGAAATAGTCAAGAATTTGGTAAGTTTATTGTCTTTTATGGAAGGGAGGAATTTTTAAAAATTCCGGCCAGGGTTCAGAGAATTTTTCAAATATTTACCAGTTACCAGTAGTAAATTTTCTGTGTTCTCTAAAGCAAAAGAACCTGCTTCAAAAGTCCAAATATTGTAAAAAAAAAAATAGTGAGGAGAAAAAAAGTTACGTTGAAATTTATCCTCCAGCATAAAGTTGATCCTTGATTTTGTAAGTGGGAAGTGGGTATGCGGTATTGTGGAATAAGTTTAAACTTCAGAGCAAAGAACATTAATAATGATAATTTCACAGAAAAAAATGCAACACTGAACAGCAGTTTGAGAAAAACCGGAAAATAGGAGCGTTCCTCTAATTTTGTCAGCCAGTGTGGATGTCATGTCCAAATTCCATACCTCGGCTGGGATTGAACCCACGCCCTCCTGTTTACCAGGCGAGCGCCTTGACCACTACACCACCGAGGTAGGAATAATGGAAATAAATACCTATGAAAATTGTATTTTTTTCAAGAGGTTTGATAAAGGGGAATAGGTGGATCAATAAGTACCTGTGTTTGGGGACATGATACAACATTGAGCAAACTTATTGTAGCCTATTGATAGATTGACATCTCAAATGCTTATGCTAGAAATTTCTAATCGATAAATCTATTAGTATTGATTTTTCGGTCGATTGAAGTTGTTGTGTTCGCAGTAGTTGACTGTGATGGGAAAAGGACAGTACCGCGCAGTCATTTCATTCCTCATTTTGGACGGGAAAAAGTGTGATGAGATCAAATCAAAGTTAGATGCTGTGTGAGGGGGTTTTTTCTCCATCTATGAACACCATTCGCTTTTGCTTTAGCGAATTTGAACGAGGACGCACGAGTGTTTTTGCTGAGGACCACCCAGGTGGCCCAAACATGTCCTATTAATATGTTACAGGAAAGTTTATATAAAGATGAAGTACAGATAGATGTCATGTCCTATTAATATGTTACAGGAAAGTTTATATAAAGATGAAGTACAGATAGATGTCATGTCCTATTAATATGTTACAGGAAAGTTTATATAAAGATGAAGTACAGATAGATGTCATGTCCTATTAATATGTTACAGGAAAGTTTATATAAAGATGAAGTACAGATAGATGTCATGTCCTATTAATATGTTACAGGAAAGTTTATATAAAGATGAAGTACAGATAGATGTCATGTCCTATTAATATGTTACAGGAAAGTTTATATAAAGATGAAGTACAGATAGATGTCATGTCCTATTAATATGTTACAGGAAAGTTTATATAAAGATGAAGTACAGATAGATGTCATGTCATATTAATATGTTACAGGAAAGTTTATATAAAGATGAAGTACAGATAGATGCCCGTGTACATCCTCGTATCATAGGAGCCCAGGGCAGGTCAGTACGTCGTATCATGGAGGAATACAAGGTGGACATCAAGTTCCCTCGTCAGAATGATCCAGATCCAAACCTGGTTGTGATCACAGGTAAGGAAGATGATGTATTGGATGCTAAGGATAGATTACTCAACATGGAGGATGAGTTTCTGCAGGATCTGGAACAAAGAGGCGAGGATTACGCTCCACCTAAACCTGCCGCGCCTGGTTCCTATGCCACGCAGAATGGAAATCATGACACAGGGGCGGCTGCAGGATTCGTAGTGAAGGGGGGCCCTTGGGAGCAGAAGGCCCCTGATACTGCAAGCACGCAGGACTTTCCTTCATTCCGTGGGGGGAGTAGTTCTGAATACACTGGTGGGAATAATAATGTGCCTTGGGGTCCACGCCGATAGACCTCTTTCATATTCTTTAGAATTTTATTACGTACCTAACCTCCTCTTTTTCTGTCCAAAACCAAATCCAATTTTCCAGACGTCATTTTGTCATTATTTATTTTGTTAAGGTATTTCTCATTTATCATTCTAATGAATTTGTTACTGGAAAGTTAATCTCCCCTCATAACACTTTGGAATCGGATACCTCAAGTATTAAACTCAAGAAACAAATTATTTTATTATAGTTTCAATATTATTATTATTACCTACGTATATATTCATTGTCTAGTTTTTGTCAAGTCTCGTACTGTCCTATACTTCCCTTCGTGTCGTAGCTCAAATGAACTGAAACTTATCGAGACGCCTCATCCAACTGAATTGTTGTTATTTGAAATTGTTACCCTTTTCTTATCTTTCTATTTAAAGAGATCATCTTTTGTAAATTATTATGAATTTATCGATTATAATTAAATTAGGTAAATAAAATGTTATGTAAAGAGGAAATAATCGAAAATAAATAAATTAATATTACTATTTAAAGAAAAAAAAATTCTTCTTTTATTTACCTACAAACATCAAATCTTGGTAATTATTTAATTCCTAAATTTAGCTTCTACTCGACTTGAGCAATACTGTTTAAAACGAAATCACGTCGCTGAAATTCAGCTGGACTAGACTGTTCATTTGAAGCGTGTTTCTGTGCGTGATAATATCGGAGAGGCCAGGACTTCAACTTGGTAAAACATGAATATTTACCTAAAACGAGGCTGACCAAAACATGAATATTTAGCTAAAACTAGGCTGACCAGATCATTAATAGGTATTTAACTAAAATGAGGCTGGCCAAAACATGAATATTTAGCTAAAACTAGGCTGACCAGATCATTAATAGGTATTTAGCTAAAATGAGGCTGGCCAAAACATGAATATTTAGCTAAAACGAGGCTGACCAAAACGTGAATATTTACCTAAAACGAGGCTGACCAAAACATGAACATTTAGCTAAAACGAGGCTGACCAAAACATGAATATTTAGCTAAAACGAGGCTGACCCAAACATGAATATTTAGCTAAAACGAGGCTGACCCAAACATGAATATTTAGCTAAAACGAGGCTGACCAAAACGTGAATATTTACCTAAAACGAGGCTGACCAAAACATGAACATTTAGCTAAAACGAGGCTGACCAAAACATGAATATTTAGCTAAAACGAGGCTGACCAAAACATGAATATTTAGCTAAAACGAGGCTGACCCAAACATGAATATTTAGCTAAAACGAGGCTGACCCAAATATGAATATTTTTATTGCGTGCGGTTATGTCGAGCTCTCCGGCTTGGTAATGCTGTCTTTATGTAGGAACTTGTTCAACAACCCCGCGATTTTTTTGACATAGGTAGGTTATAATTAAAACACAGGGCTGTTTTAAGGAGCGCGGTAGCGCTCCGCCCCGCCAAGTCAAGAAATACAAGTAAGTATCCTACCCTTAATTATCATTTATCACTATACCACTTTAGAAGATAGGTATACTTAATAGTTTTGCTCTGAAAACCGAATTCCGAGAACAGATTCGAAAAAACTTTGTCTCTGCTGGAAATTGAATCCTGACCTCCGGTATCCAAGTCTCGTAGGTTAAATGAGTAGGTAGTAGGTTAAAAAAAGTGTGAGAAACTTTTTATATACGTAGGTACATATATATAAAAGACGATCATATAATCATGTTAAAGAGGATAAATAAATATAGTAGGTAGGTAAATAAGAAAATGAAAGTTTAACCTCGTTCCATGGAATCAAATAGTTCGTTGGAAATGTTAAGCAAACTTCTTGATAAGTTTGTTGTAAAAATGGTGAGACATAGCAGATACATTGACAGCAGCGCAGAGAACAATCTCTTTCTCATCTTGATGGTGGTCCTGCAAATAAAAAACAATACTACATATGTTTATGTATACGTACACCCTATGGTTGATAGTAGGTACTACCTAGGTACACCCTACCAGTACGCAAGTCGGACATCTTTTTTTCATTTTAGTACGCAACTAGAAGGTTAAAATTGAAATAGTACGCAAGTTACCTACAGCCGATTCATTTGTGGAAATCGGCTTGCACAAGCCAGTTTGTGCAAATGGCTTGAGCGTGTAAACCCACCTTTATTTATTAAGCAGGGTCCACACTTATGTTGGGAATGTAACGAGCATAGAGCTTGAAACGATGAATTCAACTACGTGAAGTAATTGGATAGTCAGTCGCGTCTGTCTTGTAAGCTCGAGGTTGCGGGTTCTATTCCCGCCCGAGGCGGATTTTATCCTGAACGTTTCATTCTCGGAAAGGCCGGCTTTCTCCTCTCCTGTCTTCCTTCTCTCTTCGCTTTCGGGACGATAATACCTTAGCAAGTTAGCAGTTATTGTTATAGTTCCCTCTATTAAACAAAAGAAAAAAATAATAAATAAAAACATTTTTCTTTTTTTATTATTAAAATCAATTAATTATTTTATTAGAATTATCTTAGAAATTGATATATCTATATAATAAAATACAATAGGAATTATTTCTTTCAACTCTCAACATATAGTTTGGGGTCATGTTAGTCATACACATTAAATTGAACATGATTATATTTATATGCTATGGCTGACTGAGGTATAAACTATTATTTGTAAAATGATTTTCGTACCTACTAGATGCAGACTTGCTGTTTTCTAGTTAATAGATAAATAATAACGTCTCAACCTCTTGTCATCAGCATTACAATACGCTTTCAGTAGAACTTGAAATACAGTACCTAAGAAAAAACATGAAAGAAGAATACAACTCGTATAAAATTAATACCTTTAATCTTTATTTGCTCGACATTTGTAGATTGAGAAATCCTCCAAGATTAAATAGAGGAGTTGCGCTTACTTGGGTGAGGTTTCAAAGTCAAAGAGCAGGAAAAATGAGGAACAACGGAATTTTTCTTTTTCTTCTACGACCTCTAGATTCCGAGATAAATCGATTTAAAAAATACCGGTAAAACTTGAACGTGACGTCAAACACGGCATACACTCCCGTAGGCGATGACGTCACATCAACTGTCCCGAGCAAAGCTCCCTCGCAGGCAACACATTATTGAGTTTGTGCGCGATACTGCGCATGCATTTCTGCGCATTTCGTAAACTTTAACGTCACGACTCTTTGAACTTTTTACTTAGAACCGGCAAATAAAAATTGACTTTTCAACCTTTTAAAGTTACTTTGTCGGAGCTTTGACCTCAAATTTGGATTTTCACGACCTTTTACGTAGGAATTGATTTTTTTATTTACAATTTTTATCCAAAATTCCAAATGCAACTGCTCCATTACCTACATTCCTACATTATTGATCCAAGGGAAAAGTCAACAAGTGAGGCAAACTCTAAAATCAAAGATCAAAGCTAATTGTAAATGGCGCTGTCTCTACAAAGATGAAGGCAGTATAAATTTCTATAAGCCTGGCTTGTGCGACATCGTCCAATTACCTATTGATATCAAGCAAGCTAAAGTATGTAAAAGAAAATAAAAAAACCTTGTTTTCAAAACAAAACTCGAAACTTATATTAAGACTTTGACAATGTCAAAGTAGCTTGAGTTTAATTGCAGTGTTTCTCGGCAGTTAGTTAAATTACAATAGTAAGTGATGGTCCTTTCAATATGAGTACATATTATACTATAGGTACATCAAACTTCATACAAGACAAAACAGCTGCTACATCGTGTATTTCATCAGTTGGATGATAAGAGACACAATACTTCCCACTGAGATGCTGGGTCAACACGAGAACACCCGAAAGTAACCCTTTGAAATACGAGCGCAATTTTTTTTGTCCACTTTGGGAATTGAACCCGGGATCTTCTACTTAGCAAGCAAGCGCTTTACCAGTTACCACTGGGCCTAATTGTGTTCCCTATAATATTATTATAAAGCACTTGACAAAACGTCTAGTAGGGTTATAGTAGTTCTATGTGGTGTTAAGAATGACTAATACAGTAAAGTTCCTTCTTCTGCGAAATAAATGGATTATAAAACAAGAATCCTATTTGATATGGGGCAATTGGAAAGAAAACGCTTCGAACATACAAAATTATAAATAAGTAAGTAAGCCTAGTTTATAAATGATAATGATAGTCAGCTCCCATGGCGTAGTGGTCACTGCGCTCGCCTTGCACGCGGGTGACCCGGGTTCGATTCCCGGCGGAGATTTTTGATTTGAATCACTGACGATGCCGTAACTGGCGAAATGGTCATCTGATAATATATAATTTTGTTAAACAATAAAAAAAAAAAAAACCGAGTGTTTTCTTTCAACCTCAACATAAAGAAACAATTTTAATAACGCCTGCACTAGAGGAAGGAAAGAAATAATTTAAATAAACTAGATCGCACTCTATTGGCCGCGTCCAGTGTGACCGCTTAGAACGCGGCGGCCTGCAGCCCGGTCCTTAACACTTCTAACTATTAGTAATGAATTAGAACTATCTATCTAGCCAAGTCATATTAAAATATGGCTAGGTACTTCAGAAAAACATAAGGAGATGCAATTTCGAGAGCACTGAAACAGAAGGAACGGGAGGGAGGAAGACTATTTTGGATTTTGAACAAAGGCGTTATGGTAAACATACCATGAAGAGGAGGTCTGCATGAAAATTTCAATAATCACACGATGCGTCAAGAATGAAAAATGAGAAAAAAAAAAAAAAGTTTTCCGATAAGTTTGCACATTTCTGGTCATACATTAAAAAGTCTCCGTTTAATATTGGATTAAATCATGAATCATGGTAGGGTTAACTCTGTATAACATAGGATACGAGTGTGAGTATGTATGATGGTGGGAATACCCAGCAGGTAATAATAATGAGAGGAGTGGGACTTTCCCCATGTGGAAGACAAACAATTCTCATTTCCTACTTGCATCATCACAGCATATCTATATTACTTGCTACTTACCCTTGCATTTATATCTCCTCCATTCAACACTAGCTGTCGCATGATGTCAACATTTCCTCCAATGGCAGCATGATGGATACATGTCATTCCTGAAAAAATAACATTTTCATCTAATGACCAACTGTTCAACCTAGAAACTTTACTAGAACACAATCAAAGGTAATAAAAGGAAAGTATTCAAATAAAACTAGAAAACATGAAATAGGTATTTCTTCTCTAATATAAATAAAATAATAAGAACCCATGTGAACCAATGAACTTGTTCAAAATATTGATTGCTTACAAGTTAAGTGACTTTCAATGTTGGTCTACTTTACAATACAGATGTGTCTATGTATATTGCGTAATGTGTATAGGATCAATCAGAGGGGGAAATACCAGAAGTTCCAAATAATGCCAAGGCAAGGCGCGCGTGTGTTGGTTGACGTAATGACAAAATACTAGATGTTTCTAATATGATGGGGAATTCTATATCTAGACTCTAGAGAGAGTTCATCATGTAATAGTAAGAATCAATATTCAAATTTCAACTTCCAACAGATTGAATGAGAGTTGAAAATCCTCCAATGTTTACAATCTGTATGACTATTGGTAGTTTAGTTTCATTTGATAAACCTACAATGAATCACAACACAAGACCGGAAACAAGTTCTTACTATAGTAGGTGATAGCCTGATAAAAATTTCCAAAAAGTATGCAACCTTGAAGGGGCTACACAAGAAGTCTAAAAACAAGCTGGGCCCGTCCCTCCGGGAATTTTTTAGTCCGTAGTTTATTCGATCGTGATTAGAGAAAATCAGTACCTATACCTAATTTGTTTAAGCTGGCTGTTGCGGGGCCCACTCAGCCTCGTGAGGAAAATGAGTAGCTATGACATATAAATGCGCATAGCGACCGGTGCCAGCATGGTAGGTAAACATTGGATTTTAGGATTATTGAGATATTGAGAAAATCCTACAATGCTGCAGTGAGCACTTATTTTATAAATGATAATGATAGAGGAAGTTAATGTTCTATGCTTTACGCCTTACAGAGGGAGTAGTGTGATGTGTTCTCCTGTAATTTTGTATCTGCATAGTGAGAATCCGTCATCTGAAACCAGAAATTATAAAACCTCATATCAAAACTTCCAACTCACTTCGTTCAATCTATAATACAGGGTTTAAATTCATCAACAAAAATTGAATTGAAAAAAAAAAGACCTTGTAGAAAAGGTTTCCCCTGGAATATGATGAGACTCGTGTTTCAAGACATTTCAACTCGTTTGTGGCTCGTTTTTTCAACACCCTGTAGGTATATTTACACACTGTCGTGCAATGAAAGTGATTGGTTGTCTCTCTATGTTTACAGTACATTCTCGAACCGTTACGATTCGCTTGATCTAACTCTGAAGGAACATGTTTGTAACTCAAGTGAATGGCCAACCCTGAAGAAGAGGCCAGATCGTTATCAGGGGAGGATGTAGGATAACGTTGTCATAGTAACTCAATGTTATTGATTTGTGAAAACTCCCGAGTTCTTGGATTCAATATTTTTCATTCTAGATTTGACTTTTATAAGTCCTTCTATGGGGACAGACAGACCGACAGACGACACCGAAGCGAATACAATAGTCCGTCCACTATACCTTTTATTATTACTATCGTAATTTAATAAAGGAAGGACGGACTAAAAATCGCCTGCAGCGCTGAAAATTTTAGTTTCACTGAGACTTTAGACCAAAATTTTCAAAAATGTCGCCTGCGGCGCTAAAGTTTTGCAATTCGATTGGACTGCGGCGCTGAAAATTTCAGTCTTGGTGAGACTGGATTTCTGAAGATTGTAGCCCCAAAATTTCAATTTTTTCGCCTACGGCGCTTTCATTTATTTGGCTCACTTTAGCACTCATTTGCAATCATGGGCGTAGGCAGAAGAGAGAGGAGGACAAGGTGAAGTTTGAGAACCTGTGCAAGGTGATTTGGGGGTGGCGGCTCCCCCCCCCCAAAAAAAAAACTTCAAAAAGTATGCTATTTTGAAGGGGCTACACAAAATTTTTCAAAAAGTCCGCCTGCGGCTCTCTAATTAACTTAGCGTTCAGTTATAATTAGGATAAGAAATGTATAGAAAAATATCCAAGCATTAGGAGCGTCAAAAATTAACTCGTCACAAGCATGAGCCACCTACTTTTTGAAAAATTTTGCCTGCGGCGCTCAAAAATTTGAAGTTCGATCAGGCTGCAAATCAGAAACGTTGTATCCCAAATATTGAAAAATTCGCCTGCGGCACTCTAATTTGATTTCCTCTATTTAGTATTCATCTGGAAAAAGGTTCAAAATACAAATTTGAAGAACATGCTTTTTGAAAAGATTGGACTGCGTTTCTGAAAGGGTGTACCCACCCATATTTAAAAAAATTGCCCGCGGCGCAGTTAATTTGTAATGAATGAGTACCTACATCTTGTGGGAGCTCAAGCTCATAGATCAGAGAAAAAGAGTTTAATAAAATCAAGTGACTTGAGCCCTAATTTTGGGAGAGAAAAAATTCACAATTTTTGTGAATTTTTTCTCTCCCAAAATTGGGGATTCAAAAACCAAGGTAAGAAAGAAAAAGATTGAGGAATTATTGATTTCAAACCGGCTAATGGCTTAGGGTCATTATTAAAAAAAAAATCGCGAGCCCGTTCTCCCTTTATTCCCAATATAATGTTTAAGTCACCCATCCATTTATTGGCCTTGCTCGGCGTAGCTTAACATGGGTAACGGTAAAACCGGTCTTAAATGATCGACTGAAGTGTTATCTAAAACTTTCTCGCTTAGAGTTCATAGGTCGTCGCGACAAATTTCAAGATCAGAGCTAATTTGTGTGAGAAAATGTGAAAAAAATCCCCCAAAAACCAGTTTTTTTTTGGTTTTTTGGCTTTACAAAGACCTTTAATTTGATATATAGGTCGACCAGGTTTGGATAAGTCCTTCTATGGGGACAGACAGACCGACAGACGACACCGAAGCGAATACAATAGTCCGTCCACTATACCTTTTATTATTAGTAATAATAAAGGAAGGACGGACTAAAAATCCCCAAAAACCAGTTTTTTGGTTTTTTGGCTTTATGGTTCTCTGTACAAAATTTGCACCACCACTTTCGTGTTCCTGGTAAAAAGACCTTTAATTTGATATATAGGTCGACCAGGTTTGGATAAGTCCTTCTATGGGGACAGACAGACCGACAGACGACACCGAAGCGAATACAATAGTCCGTCCACTATACCTTTTATTATTACTATTGTAATTTAAAATAAAGGAAGGACGGACTAAAAATCACCTCTGTGCTCTGTGCTACTTTTAATGAGTGCATAGAGTGGCATAATAAAATACGACGACTATAGCTGCGTTTAGATTAAAGCTGTATTTTAAATATTATGTGACTTTTTGTAGATATCTATTCTTTTTACTTCGCTATACTGAGGTTTTTGCCTCTGAAGGGAAGGGAAATCGACTTTTCTTCGTTATATCGAGGATTTCGTTATATCGAGGTTAAAATCGAAACTATTTCGTTATATCGATTTACTTCGCTATACTGAGGTCCAAATCAGAGTAACTTCCGTCCGTTATACTGAGGTAAAATTCTACTCGGTTTTAAGATCACTTCGCTATACTGAGGTTAAAATTCAATCAATTTCGTTATACTGAGGTAATTTTCCCGGGCTCGTGCCCCAAATTACTTCGTTGTATCTATTCTTTTTACTTCGCTATACTGAGGTTTTTGCCTCTGAAGGGAAGGGAAATCGACTTTTCTTCGTTATATCCAGGTTCCACTGTACAAGAAGTGAAGTGAAGTGAAGTGTAGCGTGGGTTTTTCAGACATACTCGTATGTTCATGGTAGAGATAATCATACAATAGTCCATCATGTGTTTAATGTTGACTCAGACGCAGAGTGAATAAACTTCGCACCTCCAACCTTTGAACCAATCAGAAGGCGCCTTCCTTTACTCGTACAATATGTCACAAATAAAACCGGTTATTTTGTGCAGAATTGGTAACCTTGTACTCAGAAATAGTTTTTTTTTTTTTTTTACTTTATACAAAATGTAAGCATCAGACTCAAACTGTGCGAAGTTGCAAACCAATCAAATGTCCCCATTACACAACATCATAGGTTACCTATACTCACTCCTTGTTGTTGTTTTTATTTTGAAGTTTCCAACAGCATGAGCACCACAATCCTATTTCTAGATCTAGGAACTTGGCCCTATACTCACTCCTTGTTGTTGTTTTTATTTTGAAGTTTCCAACAGCATGAGCACCACAATCCTATTTCTAGATCTAGGAACTTGGCCACCACCACAGAGGGAGGTTGGTTTGAACATCGTGGTTGAGACTGGCAGAGAGGACAGGCGTCTGTTACTGAGGGACCGACTCTGGCTTTGTAATTATTTACTTAGGAGTTTGCATCATCTGGACCGAAGCTGAAGTAAAGTGCACCATGTGGATCTTCTCTGACTCATCAATCACTGGCGATGGCGGAGTGTTGGTTCGAAGGAGTTCCCATCCATTACAGATTAGACACTCTTGGTGTGGTTACTCTCGTGGGGAGGTAAGGTTTCAGATTGTATTATTATTCTTGCAAGACTGGGAATCTTACCTCATACTCATTAATCACTTCTAAATATTTCCAGAATAAGAAAATGAGGTAAACTTCCCCATCATTTCATCACATCAACGATTTCTAGGAATATCTACATGTTATCATAATTATGATCAAATAATAAGGAATAACCGCGCTCAACAATATCACACACAGGTTTCTCTCCCCAAGAAATCCGAATAACTCAAAACAAATCATCTTCTAAGGAATTTAATGACGTCATATCCAAACGCTCTCATTTTGGTTTTCACCTGAAATGTTTGCACGATACGTTATCAACATACCTACGTCTACAACTACATACAAACCAAAGAAATAATACATGAGCACGTATAGTATTTATGTTATCTGGATTAACCTGTATTGTGTATTTATAATCATTTATTGGGACGTGTTGAGTAAGGTGTTGGAGAGTGATCATGTCATCAAGTGTCCAAAACGGACAAGTTATTTATAATACTCTTATTAAACTAAGTATAACTTTGTACACAACTAACTATTCTTTAGAAACATCAACATTCAAATCTAGTCAACAAATTAATAATTTCGGGTCCATGGTAAAAGGATTAGACAGGTAGATAGACTGAATTGAACACGGGAAATACGTTTACATGTCTTGCACAGTGATGATCATGAGTAATCATGGGAATGAGAAAAACCTCAAGGTTTCATTATGTATCAGCACTCAACATACCACGAGTGTTTCACTGAAACAGATAGCACGCCTGAGTCTGCGCAATATTAAAATACGAGTAGCTTTTAGCTATGATTTCCTTTGAGACATTAGAGAAACATACTTAGTTACATCACATTTATTTCATATCGTGCATAATACGTATTGGGTAGTGGGTACACGGTTAGCCCAGTGGTAACCCGCTTGCTTGCAATGCAGAAGGCCCCGGGTTCGATGCCCACCATCCACAAAATTTGTACTCGTTTTTCGATTGCAATTATTTCAACGGGTATTGTGCCTCTTCTCGCCCATCTTTTGTTTTTAAACGTTCGTCGGACTTTCTCCTATCCTGTCTTCCTTCTCTAATCTATTTCGGGACGATAAAGCCTCCGTTATAAGAACTCCCTCGGTCAGACCTCCTAATAGTTAATACTTAGTATACCAATAAAAAGTGAAAAATATACCTGTTGAACCAAACTGAATAGGTACCCTACTTCTTCTTGATATTCACTCAGCAAGAAATATATTTCCTCCATCCATAAATTTTAATCATTTCTAACTTGCGCAGATTTGAGATACACAGGTTGAAAATGTTATTGACCTGAACCTGAACATTGGGATTCCCCCAGATATGTAGATATAATATTACGTCTCATCATTAGGGTGGTAATAATGTCAAACGCAATGTAAACTTTTTCATAAGAATAACTTCCTATCCTATCCTATCCATGTATAATAAGAAGAGAAACTTCAAGTACGTACACAACACGGATATCACAACATCAGAACCATATACACGTACACTATACAGGGTGGTCGGATTTTGTTTGATATTCAAACCATAGATTTTTTTTTCTTTTTTTTAGGTATATATACTTTTTTATTCTATGAACATGATATATGCCCACAAATGCTTCCTAACCAAGATATCGAGCAAAAGCCGTTGCTATTTCAATATCATAAATCTGTGCCTGTAGAGCTTGGATATGAAGATTTAATTTTATTCAAGCCAGAATGTTCGAAATTGACAACACCAGAGATTAGGATTGCCAACCGTCCCATATTTCCCGGGACATCCCGTCTTTTTTTTGGAAAAATAAAATGTCCCGTTTTTTTCCCAATTCGATGGAAAACATCTGAACGAACTAATAAACAGTAAAAATGACTTGAAATTAAAAAAAAAAAAAATATCTTTTTATGAAGATTTTTATTGAATATCCGCAGATTGTAGACCAAAAATTAAAAAAAAAATTCGCCTGCGGCGCTGTTCATTCAATTATGCTCATTTAAATACTGTTCGCATAGGACTGAAAAATCCCTTTACTCCAGCAGTAGGTTACTACTATTATTGTATTCAATTTCTCAAAAAAGTTCGAGGACAAAATCCTCGGCTGGGATTGAACCCACGCCCTCCTGTTTACCAGGCGAGCGTCTTGACCACTACACCACCTAAGTATTTTTTGATAGCAAAAAATCTGGTGTGAGTCCAAGTCAAGTCATGAACTTTAGCATAGAAAACAGATTCAGCGAGAACCGACATTTGTGACAAGCATTGATGAACACAAGTAAAACTCTCATGATTGTACTGAGATATAAATCTTCAAATAATAGCAACGTCCCTGTGTGGTGTCTAGATGCACTGTGACGGTTTACATACCTTCATAGTCTGTGCTGTTGATGGTTTCATTTTTGAGGCTGGTTCTCTTCTCGAACTTGATGCCCATCACTTGTGCTAGCTCAGCGCTGGATATTGGATTAGTCAGTGCTCTCACACATTCTAGACTGCCTTCAACAACTGCCCAGTGGAGTGGGGTGCGGGCATATTTATCACATTTACGATAGTTGGCATTACATAACACCAGGTGGCGTGTTAGTCGTGACTGTGATGTCAAGACAGAGAGGTGTAGCGGCGTCTGAAACATTTGTACATATGTGAAAACACAAGAACACCTCAGTAATAATAGGCAACGTGCTCCTATCCCAGCCAACGTATGGAATTTTATCCTTAGTTTTACTCTATATGAGAATTTCACCACAATTAGAGAGCTCTTACTGGCCAAGTGGTTTGGTACTTTTTACTACTTGAGTGATGAATTAATTGCCTTACCTGATACAAATCATTCCGAATATCCAAACAAACAGAACTGGGTGCTACTTGAACTAAATGATGAACCATGTGTTCTGTGCCTCCCAAAATGGCTATGTGTAGTGGTCTGCAAGCAAAACAGATAAATAACTCTCATCTTCAGTCTTCAGTCATAACCACATGAGAGAAACTAAAATAGCCAATAGGTATAGGTAGTCAAATATAATAACATTGGTGGCACCAGTCAGTCTTTACAAACATACAAGGCTTTAGTGTGCCTGAATCCTGTTGATAACCTCAACACTCTTTAAATCTTACTTCATTCAACCTTTCAAACAGTGGGGATCTTGAAATTCTTGAATTTTTCAGTCCGGCCTACAGAAAGAAGAAAAATAAAGTGCAATGGCTGCCAGCCAGTGTTTTTTCCTTGTTGAAATTTGAAAATGGTTTCACAGATGACGAGTTTTAGGTAGGCCTAGGCTTACAATAATTAGGGTAATTGTAGAAAGAAAAAATAATAATAATAAAAAAACGCCGAGACACCTATTTCATAATTTTTTGGGGGATCGATTTTTTTCATATGAAGTTGCGGCCCTGGCCTCCCCTTGTGGTCGCAACTTAAAAATCTTAAATGAGAACCCCCTACTTGTGATACATCATATTATTCATATTAAAGGTCTTGAAAAAACGTAGCACATTGGTGCAAGTTTGAGCTCGATCCGACAACCAGGGCGTTAGTTATGATCTATTCTATTTTTCCATGTTCCTCCTCCAATAGGGGAAGCATACAAAAAAAAAAAAAGAAAATTCATTTTGATCGGTGATTTGTGCTTTCAATTGAAATAATAAAATTAGAAATAGAGGAGGTCCACCTTGCAATAATCAGGGTAAATGACTCTCTTTTTCATAGAATCTTTCGGCAAAAATGTAATACCAAAAATTTGAGAAATCAAGAGTTCAGGGGAGAACATTTGGCGGCGGAAAAACCGCCAGAAAATGGCACTTGTCCAAGAAGGTTAAAACTTAAAAATAAAACGGATTCCACATCCGGGGATTCCCAGTTATGTTGTAACTTCAGACACTTCAGTAGGTAGTAAGTAGGTGACTTGTAGAAGAGAAATTAATCTCTGACCTACTTTCAATTTTTAATTATTTACCCAACACACTATTAATTGTACAAAAAGATCATGAAACTTGACAATTTGATTGATTTAAAAAACCGAACTATTCCACTCCAATAATCCACTCACAAAACACAAAACGATGAAAAAATAGAAAGTAAAAAATTCATTCATGGATCCGCAATTCCGCACAACTCAAAAGAAATCAAAGAACTGGGATACTGGGAATGAATGAGAAGCGAGTCAAAACTATCAACTACGGAGCTACTTTGTTGGTGTACGGTGTACTGCACATGCGCTCTCTATATTCTGCTAAGGCGACCTTACACGTTTTTAGTCCGTCCTTCCTTTATTATTACAATAGTAATAAAAAGGTACCTAGGTATAAGGGACGGACTATTTTATTCGCTTCGGTGTCGTCTGTCTGTCAGTCTGTCAGTCTGTCCCCATAGAAGGACTTATCCAAACCTGGTCGACCTATATATCAAATTAAAGGTCTTTTTACCAGGAACACGGAAGTGATGGTGCAAATTTTGTCCAGAGAACCATAGAGCCAAAAAAATTTTAGCGTTACCTATGTTAAGCTACGCCGAGGAAGGCCAATAAATGGATGGGTGACTTAAAGTTAATTGAGTAATTGTGGGATTTTTTTTTTACATTTTCTCACACAAATGAGCTCTGATCTTGAAATTTGTCGCGACGACCTATGAACTCAAAGCGAGAAAGTTTTAGATAACACTTCAGTCGTTATTTTAACTTGTCAGTTTTTAGTCCGTCCTTCCTTTATTATTACAATAGTAATAAAAAGGTATAAGGGATGGACTATTGTATTCGCTTCGGTGTTGTCTGTCTATCTGTCACTCTATCCCCATAGAAGGACTTATCCAAACCTGGTTGACTTATATATCAAATTAAAGGTCTTTTTTTTTTACCAGAAACACGAAAATGGTGGTGCAAATTTTGTCCAGAAAACCATAAAGCCAAAAAAACTGGATTTTGGGGGATTTTTTTTCACATTTTCTCACACAAATGAGCTCTGATCTTGAAATTTGTTGTGACGACCTATGAACTCAAAGTGAGAAAGTTTTAGATAACACTTCAGTCGTTATTTTAAGACCGGTTTTAGCGTCACCTATGTTAAGCTACGCCGAGCAAGGCCAATAAATGGATGGGTGACTTAAACCTTATATTGGGAATAAAGGGAGAACGGGCTCTAGTCTTGATTTTAAATCATTACATGAAAGTAAAATCAAAAATCAAATCAAGAATAATAATAAACTGAATATTAAACAAATTAGGTAGGTACATAGGTACTGATTTTCTCTAATCACGATCGAATAAAGTACGGGCTAAAAAATTCCCGGAGGGACGGGTCCAGCTTGTTTGTAATAAATAATGTCCATGGCAGGGTCACAATTAGAGTTTAAACTCAGTTTAAGTTAACCTCTTGGATTAAGTGATCTGAGTGGGAGAAAATTTTGCTCGTCGTCTTTGCGTTTCGGTCAGTTGCGCTTGCGCGGTCAACCAATCAGATTGCTAAAGCAGTTGTGCCTTAATCCAAGATTTAAACTTAAATCGAGTTTAAGCTCTAATTGTGACCCCGGCCACAATGAAGATTTTTTTTTCTTTACTTTTCTTTTTCTTTTCTTTTCTCTTCTTTAAGTGGCAGGGTTCTCCTGAAGGAGCTCTTCCCTTCCAACCACTGTTACTATGAGCCTTTTTTGTGTTTTACTGTGAGTGTGAGCCTTTAAGATATATTTTACCAGGAAGCTGTTCAATTGTTCCTAAACTTTGTGCGTCCCTTATGTAACTTACCTATATCCCTATGAAAAGAATTCCGTTTTCTGGAGAAAGTCAAACCAAAGAAACTTTCGTCGGACCCTGTTTATGAAAAGAGAAATTTGCGATTCAAATAAGAGTTTTAAATCATTACATGAAAGTAAAATCGAAAAATCAAATCAAGAATAATAATAAACTGAATATTAAACAAATTAGGTAGGTACATAGTTACCTACAATACAATCACCCATACGAAAAATGTTGTAGGAATGCACCTATATAGGTGCATTCTACTTATGTAGGTAGGTAGGTTGTATCTACTAATTTTTCAATAGGTACCTACCTACGTAATAAATTATTATTATTAGTAATAATAATAACAAAAGTAGGTACTAGGTAAGTTTCGTTTTAAATATTTAACAAAATGTTACGTCTATATACGTCGTATACGTGCAAGACGTATAGACGTTTAAATATATTTAACAAAACACAAAAGTAGGTAAGTTTCGTTTTAGGAACGGCTGGCTTATTTCTCCTGTTTTGTCTTCTCTCTTGGCTTTTAATTTTAATTAGTTACGGTTTCCTCTATCAAACCTCTAACTCTAGATAATATAATAATAATAATAATAAACGTCGATTGTGTCGAAAGCAACAGTTGAGTTAATAATAGTTGGCTCAACTTTGATGAAATTTGACAGCAAATTTTATTTCGTGTTTATTTTTGTTTTATTCGTTGTTAGGAAACAATAGGTGAAGTCGGTATTAAACCTATAGATTCTATATAGGTCCTAGGGAATACCCGTAGACACCTATTAGCTATTTATTATAGATTGGTTTCTAGGAAGAATATTCGTAATTATTATCCATATAGAATAGGTAGGTAGATGTCTCCTTCCCTCGTAACAAACATTTAACCCCGATGACAGGGTCTTTATAATATATTTACCACTCGATCTATGTACCTAAGGTCTCTTCCTGATCCCTTTTGTGCCGCGTCCATTATAATTTAGGACTATTGCACTGAAACAATGTATGTATTGTACGTAGTGTTCAGGGATTTCCATGTGAGACTGTAAACCCGTGAGGAGTTTCATTAGCACAGTCAGGTACCTACCTCATGTGCCTAAACAAGTTCAACATTTCACTCATCTTGGTTTCAGTTTGAATTTTCACCAGCGTATTTTTCCACCATGTTTCATGAGGACAAATCTCTGGCATCTTGAATTGTACCTATTAGGTATCTTTTGTTAGGAGCGAGCAAATCTCATAGACAAAAAGAAAAAAAAAAAAAAAAAAAAAAAAAAAAAGATGACAAAGAACAAAACACAACCTTACACAAGAGGCGAGACAAAAGATTTGTCCTTTATTAACTAGATGCTACACATGTGGTCTGTGTCGTAGTATATCCCGCATCAGATGGGCGATAAGAGAAAGTAACTCTGATCTTACCTCTTCCTCTTCATCTTCATCTTCACTATCCAAACACATATCATTATCATCTTCAGCATGGGGCAGATTCTCAGCCCCTGCGTCCAGTAAGAGCCTTCCTATCTTCTCATCGTAACAGATCTGATACGGTGTGAACCCAGCAAAGGTTTCAATGTCCACATTCATGCTGTCGGACTGGAGGAGGAATTGTACCATGTCGATATCTCGTTTCTCTACTGCTATGTGTAGTGCAGACATGCCTGATTTCCATTCCTGAAATCATACCAATATTATACAATAGTTAGCTCTAAATATAGAGGAGAGCTGTTAAGTTAACATCTAGAGATGCGGCGGATCCAAACTCCAATATTTCCAAATTGAAACCAAGGGATAGTTTTCATTTTCCCTTTGTTGTAACTTGGAATTGGTCTAATAGATAGAGGAGGCTTACCTTGCAATAATTAGGGTTGTGGGGGAAGTGTAATATTAAAAGTGAAACCTCGAGAGTTGAGGGGAGAACTTTTGGCGGTGGGAAAACCGCCAGAAAACGGCCGAAATTTCGCACCTTTTTTTCCAGTTTTTCGCTTATAACTTCTAAACCGTGCGTCCTACACTTTATGGGTATCAAAATGAAAGTACACAAAGTTTGCTACATGATGGTGTGGTCAAACTTTATTTTATGTTAAGTTAATGTTCTCTTACAGCACCCTGTAGGTCAAGTAGATGGCTGAAAAGTGGTCGGATTTTTTTTTTTTAATTCAAAGTTAAACAATTTTCCGAGCCAGGCTACTAAGGCGAGTGTGGAACTGCTTCCCCCACCGTACCTAATAATCCTAGTGGGGAAAAAATCGTTTACCTCAATAGATATAACGAAGTCCAAGGGAAATGCCCAAAATTTCGTTATATCGAAGTTTTCGTAATATCTATTTTCGTTATATCGAGGTTAAAATCATGATGATTTCGTTATATCGAATTACTTCGCTATACTGAGGTCAAAATGAGAGTAACTTCGTTGTACTGAGGTAATTTTACTCGGTTATAAGATCACTTCGCTATACTGAGGTTAAAATTCAATCAATTTCGTTATACTGAGGTAATTTTCCCGGGCTCGTGCCCCAAATTACTTCGTTGTATCTATTCTTTTTACTTCGCTATACTGAGGTTTTTGCCTCTGAAGGGAAGGGAAATCGACTTTTCTTCGTTATATCCAGGTTCCACTGTACAAGAAGTGAAGTGAAGTGAAGTGTAGCGTGGGTTTTTCAGACATACTCGTATGTTCATGGTAGAGATAATCATACAATAGTCCATCATGTGTTTAATGTTGACTCAGACGCAGAGTGAATAAACTTCGCACCTCCAACCTTTGAACCAATCAGAAGGCGCCTTCCTTTACTCGTACAATATGTCACAAATAAAACCGGTTATTTTGTGCAGAATTGGTAACCTTGTACTCAGAAATAGTTTTTTTTTTTTTTTTACTTTATACAAAATGTAAGCATCAGACTCAAACTGTGCGAAGTTGCAAACCAATCAAATGTCCCCATTACACAACATCATAGGTTACCTATACTCACGAGTGCGCCAATGCACTTTTTGGGTACTTTTACATCGGAATAGGACTCTATCTCGAAAAAAATTGTCATTTGGTTGAGCCCCATTATTGCAAGGTGTAAAGGACCGGTCACACAGAATGCGGCCTGCGGCCTGGCCGCAGCGAACTCTGTAATCTACGTAAATAAATTGTACATGCCACATTAGACAGCGATCTGGCCGCGTGGCCTATTAGAAGAGTTGTAAAATGTTACAGAGGTCGCGGCGGCCTGAGAGTATTTTGTGTGATTTTGGATATTGAAGACTCGTGACTTTGTGAAG